>NW_017678492.1:15329-21546 GCF_001879085.1 Nicotiana attenuata
CAGCATGGCGACTCTGCTGGGGATTTCTTTTAGGCTTTTACCATTTCATGTTGCTTGTGACTCTATTGCTTCTTTATTGCCTTTATTTAATGTCTTCACATCTTTTCTACTACGAAACTGACTTGGTTCTTTGTTTTCTTTTCTTTAATGCTTTTACCGCTTTCCTTCAATACTGTTGTAATTATGAGCAATTATTGTAATCGTTACTTTATGAACGTGCAAATACATGACAACTTGTTTCATTCTTGTAATTGCATCTTCCACATCATATTCCACTCGTGCCAAACAAAATACCATATCAACGCTTATAATGAGTGGTTGCTCCCTTCCAATATTATCACCCCCTAAATTTGGCAAAGGCATATTTGCGGTAAAACTAGTCGATCAGCGGTGTCGTCGACAGTTCCGTGCCTTTCCCTCTTGAGTTGTCCGCTCAAGGGTACCTTGTCTAATACCCCATAGAAACCAGTTCTTTTTAAAAAATTGTGCATGCATCATGGTCAAACTTAGCCGAGTCAGTTATGTTGTCCGCATAATGACTCTTTAAGATAGCCTTGTCCAAAGTCCACTAGGTTTCCTTGAAACCCAAACGGACGCTACCACGTTCTATGCATTTATTTGGAGAACTAAATGCTTGTTATGCTAATTATTGACGTTAAATAGTCGAGTCCGGTGGGGGAAAAGGGTCTAACCTTTTGTTTTGCAGAAAATGAGGCATGAAGTCCCCAGATTCGGCATGGTCACCAACATCCACCCCAAGCTGTTGAATTGGTGGAGAGATTTGCACTCCAGTAATCAAACTCTTGTCAGAAAATATCTAGGAAACCTACCTTCTCTCCTAGACATTCAGCCTAACAACAAGATCATAGAAGCTGCAACTTTGTTTTGGGACTGTGATAGATCGGTGTTTCGCTTCGGGGACATAGAAATGACACCTTTACTTGAGGAAATAGGAGGGCTAGCTGGGATACCATGGGAAACTCCGGGTTTGCTAATGCCGGAAAATTGTAAGGGTAGGGGTTTTCTTAAGATGATGGGTTTAAAGAAGAATCCTGATTTGACATGCTTGGAGAAGTCTTACATTCCATTCGACCATTTGTATGAAAGGTACGGCCACAGCAAGTCATACCGTACCTATCCAGACGAATTTGCCATCACCTCATTGGGGCACATCCACCGAAGGGTATTCGTGTTTATGTTTTGTTTCTTGGGAATGATAGTTTTTCCAACAAAGAAAGCCAAAATCCACACCAGACTGGCCATGGTCACTAAAACATTAATGGAAGGAATCAACGGGCAGCCATTCAGCCTTGTGCCCATGATAATTGCGGAAATATACTGTGCCTTAGAAAAATGTCAACAAGGGGCCCAACACTTCGAGGGATGTAATTTGATACTCCAGTTATGGCTCATGGAACATCTCCAAAGGGGTGAATACCGACAGGAAATCCATCATAGAGACTGGGATGATCATATCGCTTTTTATCACCCAAAGCGGATGAATTATATGCCCAACATGTTCGCCCAACCAGAGAATGCTAGAGAATGGGTCGAACTCTTCGACAATCTTACTGAAGACTGGGTACAATGGATGTTTGAATGTTTCCCTACTGAAGAATTCATCATATGGTCTAGGGATGCGCCATTTCTGTTACTAATCGGTTTGAGGGGGACCTACCCATATGTCCCTATTCGGGTAATGAGACAGGCAGGTAGAAGACAGGTTATACCAAGGGTCGACAAGATGAGCCACTTTCGAGCCGACTACCAGGATAACGACAGCCCGTACAGGTGCCAGGCCCAGCATATGTGGCATAGCAAGACTATCTTGGGAAAAGACACCATTGAGCCAGATCGCTACCATGCCGGTTGTACTACACATTACCTAGGTTGGTTGGAAGACAATCACAACGATTTGGGTCAGCCCGGATTTGTTCAAGGTCACGGGATCATTGATGAAAAGGTGGAAGCGCAAGTGAAGCACAACCAACTGCGCAAGAGGATGCGGGAATGTGAAAATGAGCACCGGGAAATACAAAAAGCCAACCAAAAGCTAATCAGAGAATGGAAAGACATGGCTGTCAGCGCCAACAAACGTCTAAACTATTTGGAGCGGGGCATTGTGGAGCTGGAAAAGAAGTTTCTAAAGAGAGTTGAAGATTGCCGGGTTGCTGAAGGAAATGAAGGCGGACATCTGGCAAGGGCCTATTTGCTGCTGGGATTGCGCGAGCTAGGAGAACTGTACGAAGGAGCCAACGTTGCCGAGTCTGGGGAAGGTCCTTCCGGGACCAAGTAGATAGGAGTTATTCTTTTCTTCGCAAATGTAATAGGGCCTATGGCCACTAGTGACATCTTTATTTCTGTTATTTAGTATCGTTTTGGGATTCGTCTTATTTTTCATCAATAAAATGAGGCATTTAGCATTATAAGTTCTCCAAATTTATTTGTCGCTAGGCCTACCTCGGGCACAAAGAGGCTCCAAAATTAGGATACGATTTATATTCTTATACTATGTGTTTAAATACTGCAATGTTTTCTCCTCAAGATCCACACTAACTTGTTACCTTTTTTTTGTTTTTACTTTTTGTTTTATTCCCCTTCCCCAAAGGTTAGTTCGTGCATTTTGGCATCGTCATCTTACTCCACAAGATCCAAGGTCCCTCCACCTCCTCCTCCTCCGAGTCCTATCAGAAACAAGAACAAGGGAAAAATGGAAGACTTGAGCAATATCAGGAAGGATAACTCAGTTGAAAGGGTAGAGGTTCCCCAGGGTATTCAGGTTTCCAAGGAAAGTGCCTCCCAGCTCGAACAAAAGTTATTGAAATTCCAGGAAGAACTGGACCAAGTTCGGAATTTGGCAAGCTTGTCATTTTCCCTCACTACCCCATATGTCAACTTCCCCAACACTCAAAATCCCACACCACCACAAAATATCCCGAAACCACAAAACCAATCCGCTCATCACCACCGCTGCAACACATGCCACACTTCAAGCAACACCCCACTACTCATCCCTGAACCCCTAAATTCCACAAATGATCATCACCACAACACCCCTATCTATGTGGAAACCATACCACACCCCATTCAGCCCGCCTCGAGCACACCTGAGTCTGATGACAAAGACTCTCTTATCAAGAATCTGGCTGCAGAACTCAAGAAGCTGACTAGCAGAGTGCAGGGTGTCGAAGGAAGCAAGGGGATCGAGGGACTGAATTACGAAGACCTCTGCATTCAACCAGATGTCGAACTGCCCGAGGGGTACAAACCTCCAAAGTTCGAGATGTTCGATGGCACCGGGGATCCCAGAGTTCATTTAAGGACATACTTCGACAAACTGGTCAGAGTAGGAAAGGATGAAAAGATTCGCATGAAGCTCTTTATGAGGAGTGTGAAAGGGGATGCCCTATCTTGGTACATTAGCCAAGACCCGAAGAAGTGGTCGAATTGGGTAAATATGGCGTCCGATTTCATGGACAGATTCAGATTCAACACGGAGAATGCACCAGATGTGTTCTACATCCAGAACTTAAAGAAGAAACCCACGGAGACATTCCGCGAGTATGCTACTCGTTGGAGGTCAGAAGCCGCTAAGGTCAGGCCAGCTTTAGAAGAAGAACAAATGAACAGGTTTTTCGTCTGGGCTCAAGATCCACAGTATTATGAGAGGTTGGCGTTGATCGAAGGCCAGAAATTTTCCGACATCATCAAACTAGGGGAAAGGATCGAGGAAGGTATCAAAAGTGGAATGGTATTGCAGGCTACCAACAAGGGCTCTACAGTCTGGTGGCACGTCCAAGAAAAGGGATGTGGGTGCCGTGATGGTTGCACAAAGGACAAAATCCCCAACCAAATACCAATCCTATCCATTACCTCAACTCACATATCAGCCTACCCTAAATTACCAAGCGCTCTCGCCCGCTTACCAATCATCTCCACCTCCCACATACCAACCCACTTCACCCAGATATTCCCAGCCCGCACACATCTACCAAGCCTACAATACCCAACAAGCTCACTACCAATCACCTCCCACCCGCCAAAATTTCCCTAGACCCCGACCAAACTTTGACCGCAGACCTCCCAAACAATACACCGCCATTGCCGAACCAATCGACCAGCTGTATGAAAGGCTTAAAGCTGCTGGCTACGTCACCCCTATCCCTGCCATAACTCCAGAAAACCCTTCCTAATGGATCACCCCAAACAAAACCTGTGCATACCATTCCGGCATGAAAGGGCATACCATTGATGAGTGCTGGTCCTGAAAGACAAGATTCAGGCTTTGATTGACAACAAGATCATTGTGGCAAAAGAGCCTGCTCCGAATGTCTGCAGCAACCCTCTACCTGACCACAAAGGTGGAGGCGTTCACATGATCGAGATAGAGGATGATTGGGACCCCAAAGGGTCGATCGGATTAATCACTGAAGGTGACGAACCAAAGAAACCAACGGTCACACTTAATCCAATTATAGTCCAGATTCAGCCTTCTGAAGATGCTGAAGTGAACATGTCCCTACCGCTCGATCTTGAAACACCATCTTCCGAAAAGACGCCAGGACCAATTGAGGTTGAGTTCGGGTCCCCAAAGGCACCTGCGCCATTTGAGGTTGTTGTGTTGCCTCCCAAAGCAAGGGCACCCATCCCGGTAACAATGACAGCTATAACGCCGTTCCACTCCAAAGCTATACCATGGGATTACACGGCCGAGGTAAGGAGAAAAGGAAAGCCAAAACCGAAGAAGAAGTTGCGGCGCAGGGTATGACAAGAACTGGCAAGGTTTATACTCCGGAGCATTTAGTTGAATCAAGTAAGCAGGCTTCTGGACGGCCTATTGAAACTGGGCCCGATGATCTCTGGAGGAAGATACAAGCAAAAGAGTACTCGGTCGTTGATCAACTGAATAAAACACCGGCACAGATCTCCATCCTAGCACTGCTGCAAAGCTCCGATACGCATAGGAATGCCTTGTTGAAGATACTAAGTGAGGCATATGTACCCAGCAACATAACTGGAGGAGAAATGGCGAACATGGTAGGGCAAGTATTGGAGAGTCACAAAATTACTTTCCACGAAGATGAGCTGCCACTGGAAGGGCTGAGCCATAACAAAGCATTGCACATCACTGTGCAGTGCGAGGATCATTTCATCACTAGAATTCTGATTGACGGAGGGTCCAGCCTCAATATTTGTCCATTGGTGACTCTCAGAACATTGGGGAAGAGCCTGCATGAGATCAGGGATGGAGCCATCAATGTCAAAGCTTTTGATGGTTCCCAAAGGTCCACTATTAGGGAAATCAGTTTATGTCTACAAATGGGACCGACTTGGTTCGACGTTGACTTTCAAGTAATAGACGTCCCAGCATCTTACAACTTACTTCTGGGACGACCTTGGATTCATGCCGCTGGAGCTGTAGCATCAACCCTACACCAGGCAGTGAAGTTTGAATGGAATCACCAAGAGGTGATTATTCACGGCGACGGTAGCAATCCCATATACAGTCGCCAGACTATCCCGGCAATCGGAGGAAGGAGTAATATAGGTGGAGAAACTTACCATCACATTGTGCGAGTCAACGTCGTGGACACGGATAAATGGTGGGATAACAAGATTGAAAGTATACTAAATTGGAGCGGATATGAACCTGGCATGGGGCTCGGCGAGAACCTCCAGGGAATCACCAAACCTATCAAGCTGAAAAAACATGGTACCACTTTTGGCCTGGGATATGAATACACTTGGGAGGAGTTCAACCACTGGTCGCCACCATGGCGCAGTCCCTACTATCCACTGGGGCATCCGATACCTCACCTGGAGCAGAATTTCCAGCCAGCCAATGTCATATATGGGTCGGAAGAAGAGGAAGCACTGGCGGCAATGAGGAATTTGTTTTTGGAAGATGATAACATGGACTGTTGCATCATTTTCGAGGAGGAAGGGGAGGAAGGCCCTTCCATACAAGCCGTGAGCCGAGGAGCACGCCTCGACAACTGGACCGTGAGAACCACCAGGGCCCGGAAAGCTTCGGGGTAGCAAGGCTGAACAAAGCACCATGCATCATCTTTATTTTACTAGTCAATTTTCTTTCCGCATTTTATTTTCGAAATAAGAGCTCCAATGTTCAAAACAATTATGAAATTATCAAAGCATTTTAGTTTCTCATAAATCCCGCTCTTATTACTTTTCATCGTTTACTTTATTTATACAACAT
>NW_017678493.1:0-21541 GCF_001879085.1 Nicotiana attenuata
AGAGGCTGAGTCTTCAGATGCAGTCATTACAGGTACTATTCTGGTTTGTGATAGAGATGCTTCAGTGCTATTTGATCCAGGGTCTACGTATTCGTATGTGTCCTCTTATTTTGCACCGTACCTGGTCATGCCTAGTGATCCACTGAGTATTCCTATTTATGTATCTACACCGGTGGGTGATTCTATTGTGGTCGATCGAGTTCATCGTTCTTGTGTTGTGGTGATTGGGGGTCTTGAGACCCGTGTTGACTTGTTGCTTTTAGATATGGTTGACTTCGATGTTATATTGGGGATGGACTGTTTATCCCCGTATCATGCTATCTTGGACTGCCATGCCAAGACCGTGACCTTAGCTTTACCAGATTTGCCCCGTTTAGAGTGGAGAGGGACCCAGGTCACTCTACCCGCAGTGTTATTTCGTACGTGAAGGCTCGGCGTATGGAGAAGGGGTGTTTGGCTTATTTGGCTTGTGTGCGCGATTCTAGTGTTGAGGTTCCCTCTATTGATTCGGTACCTATGGTTCGTGAGTTTCCTGAGGTCTTTCCTTCAGACCTGCCGGGGGTGCCACCCAACAGGGACATTGATTTCTGCATTGATCTGGCTCCGGGCACCCAGCCCATTTCTATCCCGCCGTATCGCATGGCCCCGCCAGATTTGAAAGAGTTGAAGGAGCAGTTGCAGGATTTGCTTGAGAAGGGTTTCATTAGACCCATCGTTTTGCCTTGGGGTGCGCCGGTGTTGTTTGTGAAGAAAAAGGATGGTTCGATGAGGATGTGCATTGATTACCGGCAATTAAACAAAGTTATAATCAAGAATTAGTATCCACTGCCGAGGATTGACAATTTGTTCGACCAGGTTCAGGGGGCCAGGGTATTTTCAAAGATAAACTTGAGATCTGGTTACCATCAGTTGAGGATTAGGGCATCCGACGTCCCTAAGACAGCTTTCCGCACTCGGTACGGGCATTACGAGTTCTTGGTCATGCCATTTGGGTTGACAAATGCCCCAACAGGTTTTATGGACTTGATGAACCGAGTGTTCAGGCCTTATTTGGACTCGTTCGTGATAGTGTTGATTGATGATATATTGATATACTCCCGCAGCTAGGAGGAGCACGAGCAGCATCTCAAAGTTGTTCTTCAGACTCTGAAGGATAGTCAGTTATATGCTAAGTTCTCGAAGTGTGAGTTCTGGTTGAGTTCGGTTGCATTCCTAGGTCATGTTGTATCAGTAGAGGGTATTCAAGTTGACCCGAAGAAGATTGAGGCAGTCAAGAACTGGCCTCGGCCAGCATCAGCTACAGTGATTCGGAGTTTTTTGGGGTTGGCAGGCTACTATCGTCGGTTCGTGGAGGGGTTCTCATCTATTGCAGCCCCGATGACCAGGTTGACCCAGAAGGGTGCCCAGTTCAGATGGTCGGATAGGTGTGAGGCGAGCTTTTAGAGGCTCAAGACAGCTCTGACTACAGCACCAGTATTGGTTTTTCCCGCAGGTTCGGAGCCTTATACAGTCTATTGTGATGCTTCTCGTATTGGGCTTGGTGCAGTGTTGATGCAGGATGGCAAGGTCATTGCCTATGCTTCGAGACAGTTGAAGATCCACGAGAAGAATTATCCGGTTCATGATCTAGAGTTGGCAGCCATTGTTCATGCATTGAAGGTTTGGAGGCATTATCTATACGGCGTGACGTGTGAGGTGTACACTGATCACAAGAGTCTTCAGTACTTGTTCAAGCAAAAGGAGTTGAATTTGAGGTAGAGGAGGTGGTTGGAGTTGTTGAAAGATTATGATGTCACCATTTTATATCACCCGGGGAAGGCCAATGTGGTGGCCGATGCTTTGAGTAGGAAGTCAGCTAGTATGGGCAGTCTTGCTTTTATTCCGATCAGTCAGAGGCCGCTTGCTTTGGATGTTCAGGCTTTGGCCAATCGATTTGTGAGGTTGGATATTTCTGAGCCTAGTCGGGTGTTAGCTTGCACGGTCGCTCGTTCTTCATTATTGGAGTGTATCCGTGACCGGCAGTTTGATTATCCCCATTTGTATGTTCTTAGAGACACGGTGCAGCGTGGAGATGCCAAGAAGGTGACTTTAGATGATGATGGAGTTTTGAGATTGTAGGGGCGAGTTTGTGTTCCCAACACTGATGGGATTCGAGAGTTGATCTTAGCGGAGGCCCATAGTTCCCGGTATTCTATTCATCCGGGCGCCGCGAAGATGTATCAGGATTTGCGACAGCATTATTGGTGGCGTAGAATGAAGAAGGATGTTGTGGCATATGTGGCGCGGTGTTTGAATTGTCAGCAGGTTAAGTATGAGCATCAGAGGCCTGGTGGTTTATTTCAGAGGATTGAGCTTCCCAAGTGGAAGTGGGAGAGGATCACTATGGACTTCGTTACTGGACTTCCGTTAACCCGGAAGAAGTTTGATGCAGTTTGGGTCATTGTTGGTAGGCTGACCAAGTCAGCGCATTTCATTCCTGTGGCAGTCTCCTATCCATCCAAGAGGTTAGCTGAGATCTATATTCGGGAGATTGTTCGCCTTCATGGTGTGCCGGTATCTATCATTTCGGACCGGGGCACGCAGTTTACCTCGCGTTTCTGGAGAGCAGTTCAGCGAGAGTTAGGCACCCAGGTGGAGTTGAGCACAGCATTTCATCCTCAGATGGATGGGCAGTCCGAGCGGACTATTCAGATATTGGAGGATATGCTCCGAGCTTGTGTTATTGACTTTGGAGGTTCATGGGGTCAGTTCTTGCCTTTAGCAGAGTTTTCCTACAACAACAGCTATCAGTCAAGTATCCAGATGGCTCCTTATGAGGCTTTATATAGTAGGCGGTGTCGATCTCCGGTTAGATGGTTTGAGCCGGGAGAAGCTCGGTTGTTGGGTACGGATTTGGTTCAGGAGGCCTTGGACAAGGTCAGGATCATTCAGGATAGGCTTCGTACAGCTCATTCCAAGCAAAAGAGCTATGCAGATCGTAAGGTTCGAGATGTAGCTTTCATGGTTGGTGAGCGGGTATTGCTCTAAGTGTCGCCTATGAAGGGCGTGATGAGATTTGGGAAGAAGGGCAAGCTTAGCCCTAGGTTCATTGGTCCGTTTGAGATTCTTGATCGAGTGGGAGAGGTGGCTTATAGACTTGCATTGCCGCCTACCTTATCAGTCGTACACCCAGTTTTTCATGTGTCCATTCTTCGGAGGTATCACAGCGATCCAGTCCACGTGTTAGATTTCAGCACTGTCCAGTTGGACAAGGATCTGTCTTATGAGGAGGAGCCGGTAGCTATTCTAGACCGGCAGGTTTGTCAGTTGAGATCCAAGAGTTTCCCTTATGTTCGTGTTCAGTGGAGAGGTGAGCCTCCTGAGGCATCGACCTGGGAGTCCGAGTCCGATATGCGGAGCCGTTATCCCCATCTATTCCCCGACTCAGGTACTTCTTTCTTTTGTCCATTCGAGGACGAACAGTTGTTTTAGAGGTGGAGAATGTGACGACCCAAAGGGTCATCACCTGTTTTCTCACTCATTTCGTGCTTTCGAGGCCTTGAAAACCTCATTTGTAGTCGCCTCGATTTGTGTGCGCAGTCCGGGCGCATAGCCGAAAAACTTAAATATGAAATTTTGTGATAAATGCTAAAATTTGATATTAAAATGAGTAAATTTGACTCCGGTCAATATTTTGGGTAAACGGACCCGGATCCGTGATTTGACAGTCCCAGAGGGTCCGTAGAAAAATATGGGACTTGGGCGTATGCGCGGAATCGAATTCCGAGGTCCCAAGCCCGAGTAATGAATTTTTGAGTAAAATTGTTTTTCTAAAATTTATGAAGAAAATTGAAATGAAAATTGGTTAGAACATGTTGGTATCGGGCCCGTATTTTGGTTCCAGCGCCCGGTACAGGTCTTAGATGTGGTTTAAGATATTTTTGTGAAGTTTGGGTGAAATTGGACGTCGTTTGACGTGTTTCGGACTTAAAACTCTAAATTTCAAAGTTCATGAAGTTTGAAGAAAAACTAGTGATTTTGAGGTTTGATTCATTGTTTTTTATGTTATTTTGGCGATTTGATCGCACGGTTAAGATCGTAGGATGTTGTTGAGTTAGTGCATGTGATTGGTTAGGAGCCCCCAAAGGCTCGGGAGTGTTTCGGGGGTGTTCGGAGTGATTTCAACTTAGGAAAATTACAGGTTTTTGCTTCAGCTGTTGCAGGTTCCTTTTGTTCTTCGCGTTCGCGTCGCCTTCTCCGCGTTTGCGAAGCTTTGAGTCTTCCCTTCATCTCGTTCGTGTTCCTGACACACGTTCGCGTAGAGTCATTTGGCCCTGGGGACTCAGCTTCCTTTTCCTCTTCGCATTCGCATACACCCACTCGCAAACGCGTAGTCTTGCAGATCCCTTTCATCGCGTCCGTGTGAAGATACACGCGTTCGCGTAGATCAAGTCCAGGACCCCCCCAGCCTTTCCTCTTCGCGTTCGCACTCTTTCCATCGCGAACGCGGTGGTCTGCCAAGTTTACCCTTCGCGAACGCGACCCTCCTTCCGCGAACGCGAAGGGCAATTTTCCCGGTTATTTAAGATGTCCAAAACAGAACCAGTGACGGGAATAACATAACACTTCACGAACTCCTTCTTCTCCAAGGTTCTAGGGCGACTTTTAGAGAATTTCTTCATCAAAACTTCTTGGGTTAGTAAATCTTAACTCGTTTCCTTCACTTTCCATCAATATTGGTTGAATTCCTAAGCCTAAAACATGTAATTTAGGGTAGAAATTGGGGAAATTGGGTAGAGTTAGGGCTTTTTACTTTTTCTTGATTTAGACCTCGTTTTGGGGTCGAATTTGAAAAAAAATTATATATTCAGGCTCGTGGGTGAATGGGGGATATGAATTTGGTCCGAACCTCGTGTTTTGACCAAGCGGGCCCGGGGGCGATTTTTGGGATTTTGGGAAGAAAGCTTGGAAATCTATAATTAGGCATTGGGTTTGATTTTTTTAGCATATATTGATACTATGGAGTCATTATTGTATAGATTTGATGAGTTGGAGCCGAATTCGAGAGGGAAAGCGGTTGTTGTGGATTGATTTGGCCGTGGAAGTTGAGGTAAGTGTTTGGTCTAACCTTAACTTGAGGGACTAGGAGTTGAGTCTTATTTGCTACTTGCTAATTGTCGAGTACGATGTATAGGCATCGTGACGAGTATCTATACATTGGTGTCTAGCATGACAGTGAGTCCTTATATTGCGAATATCCTGGTTTTATTACAGCTTCCATACTTAATTGATGATTTCTATATGTTGTAAAGAGTATGTGAAAGGAAATTGTGATCTTTGAACTTCGTGGAGCGTTGGCTCGAGTTGAAATACAAATTGTGAAGGTATATGAGATATCTAAATCCTTGGAGCGTAGGCTCAAGTGATAATGTGAACTATGAGATGAAAGTGAAAGAAAGAGAAAGAGTTATTGGTTTATTCCCTTGCCGGGACGTTTTGTTGTTTTGTTGATTTTCTCCCTTGCCGGGACATGGAAATTTATTGATATTGTTCCCTTGCCGGGATTTAATTGTTTAATTGCATTCCCTTGCCGGGATTTCTATCATTATTTGTTTACTTTCTTGCCCCTTGTTTGTGATTGTTGTTTGGGTGAGGAAGAGTGATAAAGCACGAAGGGTGATGTCGTGCATTGTATGATATTTGTGGATAGGGTTGCGCGCCGCAACAGCGCTAAATGATATGGATCGGGTTGCACGCCGCAATAATGATATTTGTGGATCGGGTTGCACGCCGCAACAGTATTAAATGATATAAATCGGGTTGCGCGCTGCAACAGTGTTGTTATATATTGGGATCGGGTTGCGCGCCACAACAGTTATTGATACAAGTGTGTTTATTTTGGATATTAGTTTCTTTGTTTGCTGTAAATTCTAAGCTGCCCTTAGACTGTTACTCTGGATTTACTGTTAATACTGGTATACCCCCGCAGCATGTTACCCCCTCCCAGCTTTACTTGTTTATTCCTGTTTTACTTTCCGCTGTATATTATATAGCTACACAGGTTTAATTGGTAGTCCGGTCCTAGCCTCGTCACTACTTCGCCGAGGTTAGGCTAGGCACTTACCAGCACATGGGGTCGGTTGTGCTGATGCTACACTCTGTGCTATTTTGCACAAATCCAGGTTTCGGGCAGCAGCAGCAGTAGTGTGGGAGCAGGCCTTCAGTCCAGCGAGACATCGAGGTAGCCCTGCAGGCGTCCGCAGGCCCGGCGTCTCCTCTATCCTTTATTTTAGCCTGTCATCTCATTTTATTCGAGACAAACAGTTTATGTTCTCTTTCAGACGATTGTATTTAGTATTCTTAGTAGTTCGTGAGTATTGTGACACCAGTCTTGGGTAGAGGCTTATGTTGAATTTTTCGCATTTCTATTCAGTTTTCTATAATTTAAGACTTCCGCTTATTATTTAATTTCGTTGCTTTTATATTATTGCCGATAATTGTTAAAAAGGAGTTATGTTATTAATGAAAAGTAACTAAATTTGGCTTGCCTAGCTCCCATTAGTAGGCGCCATCACGACTCCCGAGGGTGGAAAATCCGGGTCGTGACATTTGGCCAAGCTGCAAAAATCAGCTTATTTTGAGAAGTGCTTTTTTTCAAAAGTGCTTTTCTCAAAAGTACTTTTGGTGAGAAGTAGTTTGTGTTTGGCTAATTAGTTTGAAAAGCACTTCTGAGCAGCAATTAGTATTTGGCCAAGCTTTAAAAAACTGGTTCTAAGTGTATTTTTCTCAAAAGTGCTTCTCAAAAAAGTGCTTTTGGAGAAAAGCTACTTTTTTCTGCTTCTCCAAAACTGCTTCTGCTTCTCCTCAAAAGCACTTGTTTTCCTTCCAAAAGCTTGGCCAAACACCTCAATTTTTGGGAGAAATTCAAAAATAGCCAGATTTACAAGTGGTCGTTCAAAAATAGCCCAGTTTCAAAAGTAATCGAAATTTAGCCACCTTTCATGTAAAGATAAATCTGAGCGAAAACACTGTTCAAAACCCGAAAAATACGCCAGTATATTATGCTGGAGTTCCAACATAAGTATACTTGAACTCCAGCATATTATACTGGAGTTCCAGGATAGGTATGTTGGAACTCCAGCATAATATGATGGAGTTCCAGCATAAGTACACTAGAACTCCAGCATAATATACTGGAGTTCCAGTATAATATGCTGGAAGTTCATACACAAGTGCTCGAATCTCCAGTATATTATGCTGGAACTTTCCGTGTATTGGAGTTCCAGCATAATATGCTGGAAGTTCATACACAGGTGCACCGAACTCCAGTATATTATGCTGGACCGGTCTCTGTTGCAGCAAATAGTGGCTATTTTTCATTGACTTGGTAAACGCTGGCTATTTTTGAATGACCAGTCCGAAAACTAGCTAGACTGTGCTATTTTTATCAATTTTTGGCCAAAAGTGCTTTTGGCCAAAAAGAAGCTTGGCCAAACAGGCTATAATTCTTCATAGGGGTTTCACTGGCGGGTTAGAATCTACTAATCAGGCTGGGTAATTTGCATAGGTAATCAATGCAGCCCAATGTGACGTGGGCTAATTAAAATGCTAATTGGGCTAGTCAGAATCGTTGAGAAAGCCAAACACTTAAAACGCTAAATCCAGCTTGGATAAATGACACTGGATCACAACACATGAGAGGAATTGGCAGCTTTTCAGCCTCATATTAAGTTTGACAAAGGCAGCCCCAAATAATTGGCATTATATAACATTCAACTTTGGATGCAACAAAGTTCAGCAAATTTCATTTGGGCCTCCTTAATGTAGTGGGGTATGTCCACAAATGGTCTTAGGCCACTATTTTAAGTGAAAATAGTACGGGCTGGCCAGTTTTCAGGTTGATAATTGAAAAATAACCAGCATTGTAAAATTATTGAAAAATAGTCACTATTTTGCTGTAACACGGAAAGTTTCAGCATAATATACTGGAGATCGGTACACCTGTATATGAACTTCCAGCATATTATGCTGGAACTCCAACACGCGAAAAGTTCCAGCATAATATACTGGAGATTGGAGAACTTGTTTATGAACTTCTGGCATACTATGCTGGAGTAGTATATTATGCAGGAACTCCAGTATATTATGCTGGAATATTTTCCGGTATTTTGAACCGTTGTTTCGTTCAGATTTGTCTTTACATNATCTATTTACTATCATCATTATTTTGGCTGAATGCCATATTTGGTCTTCGTGCCAATTATTTGAACCCTTCGGGTATTATTGTTGATACTTCCTCACTATTTGGACTTATTACTTGAACACAGTCACGTTATTTCCATTGTTTTCAAAACATAGCCATGTTCACTCAGTTTTAATACTCAAATGATATTTAAATGATGTTTTGGGCTGAGAAACACTGTTTTAGTGTTGCCCGAGAGGCTTATGTGATTTTTGATTGAGTAAGGCCGATGACCTATGTTGTGAGGATATCTTTTGGGGCGAGCTGCACGCCGCATAGGTGATACACTAATTTTGATTATGAGGCCGAGGGCCTGAGATTGTACGCCACGAGGTGGCTTAATATTGATATGAGGTCGAGGACCTATTTATGATGCCACGAGATGGCTTGATATTGCGCTTGGGCTGTAAGGGATTCCTCCAGGACTCTGCACACCCCCAGTGAGGGCAGATACCCATTGTGATGTGAGATATAGCCCTAGGGGCTGGTATTATTTTATGTGACTGCCCGAGGGGCTTGTGCTATTCTGAGATATTGCCCGAGGGGCGGATTTATTGACATTGTGCCCGAGGGGCGAGCCTTATGTGCTTATATTTCTTATTTGCCTGTTATTTACGTGTTTAATTGCGTAGTTGTGCCCGAGGGGAGGATTTTCGGTGCTTATATGCACTAATTGTTTTGCATTCATTTGCATAATTGTTGAAAAGGTCATTTTTAAAGAAGTTTAAACTGAGTTAAGATGTTATAAGAGATTTTACAGCTTCATTGCTTCTTGCTGGTTTTGTACTACTTCTATACAACATGTTGATGCACTTTTCGTAATTTCTTACCATTCAGACTTTAGTTATGATTATTACTCACTGAGTTGGAGTACTCACTTTATTCCCTGCACCTTGTGCAGATTCAGGTATTTCAGCACCCGGTAGCGGGTATTGGCTGAGCTGAGGTAGAGCCATTGGAGTTTAGCGAGGTAGCTGCCCGACGTCCGCAGCACAACTTTACTCCCTCTTGATATATATATTTTCCAGAATTTTATTTTGTTTTAGACCTTAGTATATGCTCATGACTAGTGCACCCCGGTATCGGGCTGTGTTGGCTTGTATTCCGTGAATTGTTTTGTATCAGCATTGTCACTTCTGAGTTTATATAATGTTTTATACATAATGCTTATTGTTTAGTTGCTTAAAACTGGATTGGAAATGTGTTGGCTGGCCTTGTCTTCACGAGAGGCGCCATCACGACCGGGTCTAGGTTTGGGGTCGTGACAAGTTGGTATCAGAGCCTAGGTTACATAGGTCTCATGAGTCATAAGCGGGTTTAGTAGAGTCTCGCAGATCGGTACAGAGATGTCTGTATTTATCCTCGAGAGGCTGCAGAACCTTTTGGAAAAACTTCACATTATTGAAATTCTTGCCGTGCGTCCTTGATTCAGCTTGAAAAGTAACTCCTGAAATTCCTTCCACACATTCGTATGATCGAACGAGCGCTCAGTATTAGATCTGCATCGATGGCTTGTGATTCCCCGATTGAGGGGCGAGATATGATCTCTGTGAGTTGATGTTGGGCAAGTCTGAAGGACTTGAGGCTAGATTGTTGCCTATTGCTTGAGCACCGAGGTGCTGATTGTGTGAGCAAGTGTTTTTGAACTTATATGTTCGGTAGTGTCCCTATTAGTGGGAGTGACGGCTGGATGGCTATGTGATGAGTATGTTAGTACTGCGAGATGTATCTATATGATTTGGAAGCAACAAGAAGGGTCTGCTGGAGGGCAGAAGAGCTATTAGGTGTTTGATTTCCATCTTGATTCGAGTTATAGCCCGAGTTATGGGCGTGTGAAGAATCTTTTCATGTTTCCTAGTTGGGAGTGAAGTAAGTTTCATGTTGCGGTATGAGTTCAGACTCAGGAAGACTAAGTGACTGTGTAATGTTTCATGACGGCGGAAGGTATACAGAAATGCCGGTTTGAGGCAAAGCAGGTGGGTTATCTCCTGCAGAGTGTTCGGAGGTTGTGTGATCCTTATGTTGTCTATTAGAAGATCTCATTTACAAGTGAAATATACGTGTTGAAATTTAAATTTTGGGTCGCTCAAAAGAGCGGATTTAACTATTACGAGGGTGAATGCAAGATTTGCAGGAGATTTAAAGTACTAGATGGTTGGTGTTTTACAGGTATATGAAAGATTATGTCTAATCTCGTTATGGTACTATGGCAGCACTAGACTATATGCGTTATGAGTTATGGTGTATGTTGTGATATATGGCTTCGAGCCAAGTGGGGGAGTCTGCTAATGATTAGTTAGATGCACGGTTATGTGCTATGTCGGTTCCAGTTTGAGGCGTACTAGTGAATCAGTTGTGGCCTATGGAGATTGAGACCGAGGATGACTCGAGTAAAGGGAAAATTTTGACCAGGTTATATTATGCTTCATAGGTGTATGAGAATGAAGGGACGTTTTGAGTGGTCATTGGTAAGGGTGTGCGGTGCGTAGAATAGGAAGTTGTTTGGTTGCATTAAGGCAAGGTTACATTTCGCAGTGTCGGAAGTGCTAATGAGGCGCAAGTTGTTCGGTTCTTTTGATCGGACTAATTGCAGTTTGGGTAGAGTGGATGACTCTAGAGAATGGTTCTAATGTGATCAAAATTTTACATGCAATAATTGAAGACTTCAAGTTGTACTTGTGGCTAGAAACTGAGGTTTTGCATTTGGAGGGTGTCAAGACTTGTATTATTTCTATAGCGAATATGGGATTCTATGCATCAGTACTAGGAAGGTAATGCCTACAGGTTCGCAGTAAGTCCGTTTAGGGTACCGACTCAATGTCACAATGCACTCATGGCTTGAACACCCAATATCCTAGAGAATTCTAATAATGTTACCTATCCTTCGTGAAACCATGTGCCCTCACAACAAGAACAAGAGAATATGTTGAACCCACACAATCAAATCTCATGATCAAATATAGTTTAAAGACTCATATATATATATATATATCAAAGAACTCTCTCTCACACACAAAAGAAGTCACATGCATGCACTTGGTACCATAGGCTTGCCCATAATGTAAATCTCTACTAATGTAGGCTCGCTCGATCTAAGATCAATTAGGACTTTTTCATGGTTGTAATGTGGGCTAAGGGACGGGTAGGATATATTTAGGAATAGTGACTAACCCTCCTAAGCACTTTAACACACCACATAATCAACTTTAAGCGCAAATTCTTCAATCCCACTTCAATCTCACAAATAATATCACCCCCAAAAACGTTTCCTTCTTCTTTAAGCACTACTTTAGTTCATACCCACTAGCAAGAACAAGACAACAATGTATTCATCTCAATTTTTTTTTCTTTTCAGATTATTCTCTTTTTTTTTCAATTTCCGCTAGTGGTGTATTATTTTACAAAACAAGTGCACCTTTCTTCTTTTTATTGGTTCCACTCAAAAGCCACCCCACACTTATTTCCTTCTTACTTCTTTTAGCGCTCATTTCATGATTAAAGTGCTTTAAGAGGAAAAGGGATCAAAACAATGCCAATTAAGAACAAAAAGGGTGTAGGCTTGTAATGTGGGTGCCAAATAAAAGTCTATAGGCTCAAAAGGGTTAACTAGGGATAAATTTTATTTGTGGTAAGCAATTAAGCTCAAAAAGATCAAAGGAAGCCTAAAATCATTTTTCAAACCGAGCATCATCTAAAATTTCGCTTCGACTCACATACCGGGCAAGTTCTAGACACAAGTACAATACATGGACTACACAAAAATCTCGCCACACATGGCACATGACTCACTAAGGACGGTCTCATTCTGACTCTCAAACAAATGCAAGTATTCACGGAGCCATGAGATATTAAGCATGAAGCACAAAGTGAACATAAGTCAAGAAAATGAGACATAGGCGCCACAAAATATGCTATCCAAGTAAGCAAGGCATCATCAATAATTTCAAATCATAGGGAAGATACTACACATGCCAAAGACTAAATATGTTACTATCAAACAATTCAAGGGCGCCTAGGTTTATCTCATCTTTCTTCCTCCATTTTATTCCCTAAACTACTCTAAAAGAAAAAACTACCCGGTTCAAACTACATCCCATGGAAAAGAACCGAGGCACAAACAAAAACCACAGAGGATTATTACTACCTAAAGTAAACTAAAGACATACTTTTGGATTTTTTTTGTTTAGACTTTAATCCCTCAAGAAAGTTGTCCACAAAATCCATCGTAGGGAAAAGTATAAATTTTTCGAATTTTATTTTTTTTTAAAAAAAAAATTACTACACTAAGAACGAGTACTATAACTAAGCTAACATAGTACAAAAAATCACCCAGACAATCTCCTCATCCCACACTTAAAATTATGCAATGTCCTCAATGCGCACTGAAAATAACAAGAGGGTAAAAGAGACTACCTGGTAGGCCAAAGGCCGAAGCATTAGCAGCTCACGGGATACTCAGACTTATCCCAGGTACGATCCTTTGTGCGGTCACCCCACACTTATTTCTAACCACATAGCTCACTTTTGCACACTTCCTGTGGCTTTGCTCCCTATGCTCAAAATCCTACAAAATAAAACAACACTACAAAAATAATACAATAAAAAAATCAAAAATAAAAAGAAAGCAGTAAAGCTGGGTTGCCTCCCAACAAGCGCCTAATTTAACATCGCGGCACAACTTGAACCAATTTTTGTCTCCACCTTGAACTTATGAATTGTACCCCTAACATGGCATCCAGTTTGTGGCTATGCTCCAGTGGTGGGGCTACAAAGATAACCAGGCCAAGCAATAAAATTTTCACTCTACACTTCTTGGCCTTTAGATGAGGAATGTAATTTTTGCTCTTTGGCACAACAAAGTCAAGAATATAGGCACTCTCGTCCTCACTCTTTGACTCCTTCACTGGCTCATGGCTCGATTACTATCTTACTATTTAAACACAATGTGGAAAAATGATTGGAATGAGGTCTAATGCGCCCGAACTCATGAATCTTACTACTATTTGCATCCCCATATTTACACACACTCAAGTCTCCCAAAGTAATGTTATCTACTCCCTCATATGACTCTAGAGCACTCTTCTCAATATTTGCATCCTCAAGAAAAACATGGTCTAGTGATTGGTATTCTCGTTTTAGCTCCTCAATTTGGTCTAGAAAATTTTTTTCAGCTTCACACAACTCATTATTAATTTGTTGGGCGTTACACGCATCAACCTTTGCACTCAAATCTGCATCTAAGTTATGTACAGCCAAGCCAAAATTATCAATTTTATGTGCAAGTTCATCTCTCTCCTTAGACCAATCATTTACCAACGTTGTTAGAAGACAACGTCGTTCCTCATATTCCCTTAATCGTGAATATTCTTTCCAATACCAACCCTTACTCCCATATTCAAATTCAGATCTAGTCAGGCCATGACAAGACCAAAAATACGAGCCATAAAAGTCTTTTGTCAACCAAGAGTCTTCATCAATAGCCTTACCTCCGTATATTTCATCCCCAGATGTCATGCTGAGAGAACTAGGAACACACTAAGAGAAAAATATCAAATATTTGTAAAAATAAAAGTATATACAAAAAAATGAAATAAAATAAAATAAAAAATAAAAATAAAATTAAAAGTCTAATCTAGAAAAATAGCTAATTTCCAAGTCCCCGGCAACGGCGCCAAAAACTTGTTGCGGCCAAACGCACACGCAAGTATACACGGTCGTCAAGTAATAAAGTGACTAAAAGTCGGATGTCGAACCCACGAGGACTTGTGATTAACTATTAACTAAATTAGACTATCCTAATTATCTAAACAAGAATTAAACCTAGAAGTATTTGATTCTAAACTAATTAAGTAAAGAAATATAAATAATGAACTTTAAACAGAGAAAGAGCAGATTTTTATGATATCAATGTAATGAAAACGATCTAGGGTTATGGGCTATCTAACATTCCTATTGTATTCTTCAATTGAATTGACTAACTTATTTATCTAGTTTATTGGTTAACAGGGTTAATATTGCTCATAAGAATCTGTCGAGTTCTTACTTGCTTATTCAAGCTAACCTAACGCCTATATGTCTATGGAGTTAGAATCAACAAGAACGCATTTATAATTCCTGTAAATTAACCAAGCAAGGCAATTAGATATATGTCTATCCTAACCGCGAATCCGTTCCCCGATGCCCAGGTTCAAGAACTTGCTCTACTCAATCATATATGCATTCTAGAATTCCCACTGTCGAGTTCAACTCTAGATTCGGAGATAGTATTCAATTGGTGATTGTAACGACCCGACCGGTCGTTTTGAGCTTTTGCACTTTGATCACCCGTTCTCGGGCATGACTTGCCCCGTGTCATGTATTGTGACTAATATAGATCGTTGGTTTTGGTTTTCAGGAAAATTTGGAATGAATGGGAAAGAGCAGTTTCAATCTAAAGCTTGAATTTGAAAGGTTTGAGCAAGAGTTGACTTATTTGTATATGAGCTCGGATCGGAGTTTTTATGATTTGGTTAGCTTCGTTAGGTGATTTGTGACTTAGGAGCGTGATCGGAATTGGTTTTGGAGGCCCGGTGTAGAATTAGGCTTGAATTGGCGAAGTTAGTATTTTGGCGAATTCCGGTCGATAGGTGAGATTTTGATCCGAGGGTCGGAATGGAATTTCGAGAGTTTCTGTAGCTTCGTTATGTGATTTCGGATGTGTGTGCAAAATTTCAGGTCATTCGGAGGTGATTTGGTTGGGTTTTTTATCAAATGCGTGTTTCGGAAGTTTTAGAAGAACTTAGGCTTGAATTCAATGTAATTTGATGATTTCGGTGTTGTTTGAGGCATTTTGATGATTGAAACAAGTTTGAATGAGGTTTTAGGATGTGTTGGTGCTTTTGGTTGAGGTCCCGGGGGCCTCGGGGTAATTTCGGATGGTCAATCGGACCAATTTCGGCCTTTAAAAGTTGCAGGGTTTTCCAGCTATTTGTTGCAGAGAATTTACCCTTCGCGTTCACGTAAAGAGCCACGCGTTCGCGAAGAAGGGATTTGGGAGACAAGTGAATTACTCTTCGCGTTCGCGTGTGTGGGTCCGCGTTCGCGGAGGGCTAGCTGAGTGTACATCGCGTTCGCGTGGCAGTAGCCGCAAACGCGTATAAGTTATTGAGGTTCGGAGACTTTTGTCTTCGCGTTCGCATGTGCATTGTCGCGTTCGCGTAGTTCTGGGAAATTATAGCTTCGCGTTCGCATAAGTAAGACCGCGTTCGCATAGGTCTAATTTTGGAAAAATTAAGTGTTGTGCTTCGCGTTCGCGATGGAGTAGTCGCGAACGCGATGAAGGTTTTCCAGGTCTGGGCAGAAGGTTTTAATAATATTTCATCCGCGAGCTAAGCCTTATTTTCACCATTGTTGAGTATTTTGAGAGCTCTTTGGGACAAATTGAAGAGGGATTCGAAGAGAATGATTTGGAGGTAAGATTTTTGAACTCCATACTCGTTTTTATTGTGAAATCCACCTAGAAATCCATGGAATTAAGCCTAAAATTGATGAACTAGGGGTAGGGCTTGGGATTTTGAGATTTAAATTTGGGATTTGAGGGAGCATTTGAGCTCGGATTTTGGCAAATTTGATATGTATAGACTCGTGGCGAGATGAGGAATCCACTGATGTGAATTTTCTGATTTTTCGAAAAGTGGGCCCGGGGCTCGGGTTTTGCTAGTTTCGAGATTTTTGCTATTTTCGATTGTTTTTGATTGGGTATTGTTCCCTTAGCATATTGTGATGTATTCGCTCTGATTTTGGTTAGATTCGACGCGCGTGGAGGCCGATTTGAGGGGCAAATGCGTCGCGAACTAGAGATTTCACCGGTTCGAGGTGAGTAATGATTGTAAATGATATCCAGAGGGTTTGAAACCCCGGATTTGCACCCATAGTGCTATATTGAGGTGACTTGCACGCTGGATAGAGAGCGTGGGATAGAGCACCGTTGGGGATTGTGACTTGGTCTGTCCCGGTTGTTGATTTTACCGCGTAATTGACTGAAACTTATTTGATATTTCATGATTTGGGCTGATTGCCGTATTTGGGCTTCGTGCCAATTATTTGAATCCTTCTGGGATTGATATCACCGTTTTCGCATTATTTTTGCATATTATTTGATCTCGGTCCAAGGTTTTAAATACTGTTTCGCAAACTCAGCCATCTTTCTAAGATTTGAAAACTTAAACTATAATTTATTGACGTTTTGAGCTGAGAACTATTGTTTTAACATTGCCCAAGTGGCTTATGTGCATTTCTGGACTGAGCATGGATCGGGTTGCACGCCGCAGCAGTGTTATATTGATTTTGAGGCTGAGAGCCTGGTTGATTACATTGATCTTGAGGTCGAGGGCCTGGATGGTTACTTTGATATTGAGGCCGAGAGCCTGGTTGATGCCACGAGATGGCTTGATATTGCGCTTGGGCTGTAGGAGCCCCTCCGGAGTTTGTACACATCCCCAGTGAGCGCCGTCGATGTTAAATGGATCGGGCTGCACGCCGCAGCGGGTACCGGAGCGTACCGTCATATGCATTGCATTGCACTCATGCATTTGTTCCTATTTGTATTATCTGTCATGACATTTCAGCACTCTCATTTCATTGGCTTCCATGTTATTTCTGCATTACTTACCTGATACCCTGGTGTTATTTGTTAATGGAGTGCTGTGCCCGAGGGGCTGACTTTTGTGCTGACTTGCACTATCTGTTTCGCATTCATTTGCTTAACTGTTGGAAAAAGATATTTTCAGAAGAGGTTTTAAACTGAGCTAAGATGGTTTCTAAAGATTTCACGGTTTCACTGTTTTCTCAAAGGGTTACACTGTCCTATATAGCATGATGGATTGCTTTACGTGATTTCTTGCTGCTCAGTTATTATTAATTTTATTACTCACTGAGTTGGAGTACTCACTTTACTCCCTGCACCTCGCGTGCAGATGCAGGTATTTGTTTACCCGGTAGCGGGTTTGAGCTGGTTAAGGATTTTGCTATCGTAGCTGAGCAAGGTGACCGCCAGCGTTCGCGGCACCGGATTTCTTCTTTTGATTCTAAATTTTAATCCATGTATTACGGGCCTTGTAGTTGTTTTAAAAATCCTTCTAGATGCTCGTGGCTTGTGACACCCCGGTCGGGCTGTGTCGGGACGGTTCCCTATTTTTATCACTTTTCTTCCGCACATATGATAGTTTTATTAAGGTTTTAGACTTATTCATGCTAAGTAAGTATTAAAGAGGTTTTGATGTTCTGTTGGCTGGCCTTGTCTTCACGAGAGGTGTCATCACGACCGGGTTTGGGAATTGGGTCGTGACAGTGATCAAGCAATCAAATAATTAAGTGCAGGATTGAATAAATAAACCAATATGATAAACTAAGAAATCAAAATCAATATCCGAATAACAATAGTCATGAAAGAATCACAACCGTAGAACGTGAAGTTTAGCTCCACATAGACATGGTAGCAAAACAACAAATCATACAAAGAAACATAAAATATACTAAGTTGGTGGAAGAAAAGATGAAACCCGGCCTCCACGGCGGCTCTGTGCTTGTGTTTTCCTCTCAAAAACGTCCTCCTCCTCTCAAAATACCATTTTTCCATGTAAATATACCAAGTAGGGTTGGGCCCAAACAATTATACGGCTCCAATGTGAAAAAGGACATTTTTCCCGGGTGATTAGCGCGAGCTCGCGCATGACTTCTGACATTCTGCCTCGAGCTCCTTAACTCGCGCGACTTCGCGCTAACTTCGCGCGTTCGCACATTTTTCACCCTATTCCGTTCCGATTTAGGGAAAACGTAAAACATGAAAGTTGTAGTCCTTTGAGTTAGCTTTCCAACCATATATTGTGGAGCTAAAATGGAGTTCTTAGCAAAAAGTTATATCTATTTTACTAGACAGTGCACAATATGCCTACTGGAGTCTTCGTTCGCTCTAACTATCATCCGTTGACCCCCAAACACGATCCCGGCTTAATTCCTTGACTTTTACTCAAAATTTAAAGCTCCAAATTACTTGAATACATTCCATAACATCTACATAGCTCGGAATCACTCCTACAAGGCATAAAACACACCATTAGTGCAAAACACTAGCGATTAAAGCTCAAACTCAATTAAAGTGCAGTAAATTAGAGTGTAATAAGTGACTAAAATACGTATTTATAGCCTATCATCAGCGCGCCGCGCCTGTGGAAAATTCCTGCAGCCTGTTAGAATCAGCTCTCTGAACTTCCCCACAAGCACACCGCGTGGTGCGTCGCCCCATGCGACGCGCCTGTGCAAATTTTACAGATCCAGAGTCCTATCGCGCACAGGAAAAGGTGTTTCATCTGGGTCCGACCCTATTTGGTATAAATATATGTAAAAACGCTATTTTGAGAAGAGGGGGACATACTTTTGACATAATTCAGATCTAAGGAGACCGAGGATTCGACCTAAGGAGGCAAGAACACACTATGAGCAAGGCAGAGAATTCTTCTACGAGTTTTTCACTTGCTTCTTCCTATTTCCATTATTGGTTATAATTCTAGCATTGTAGTTATGCATAGTATTATGAATAGCTAATTTGTTATCTAGGATTTTGATGGAACCTATTGGAGGATCATTTTCCTGTTACGTTAATATAGAATTGCCGTAGTTTTTTCTCTATTTGTTCAACTACGTTATTATTGTGGTTGGTTGAAGAGCTCTCAATCGACTGTGCCTATTTAGTGTGTACTACTCGGGAGAGAGTGCATATTTAGGTAGTTGTTGAACAACATCACTCCTAACGTATATGAGGGATCAATAAGGAGGGTTTAAAGGTGGGATTAGGGATAACGAAACCTTGGGTGCGATCCGAGTGAGTCGTACTTAATGCCAGCTAGCGTAATTCGGGAGAATATGTCTAGTAAACTGTGGTAATTACTCGGGAGAGAGTTACGACAGTCAGAGCGCTCATGATCGGTAGAGAATACTTAGGCGAATTTATAGAAAACCTAGCGGGAAGGATTCCGACAAAAGGGGAAATCATAACTCTAGACCTCCTTAATCTTGTCTCTAACCCTTAGTATCTTTAGTTGTTAATTTACTATTTTAATTTATTAGTTAATTAGTTAAACACAAGAATCATAATATCTATAAGTTAGGAATTGTTCGAGCTTGTCTTCTTGGTGATATTGAACAACTTTAGCTAAGCCTTAGTTCTCTGTAGGATTCGACTTCGGACTTGTAAACCGAACTATATTTGCCACAACCGCTTAATCCTTTTTATAAGGCATAGTTGGGCGTGATCAAATTTTGGCACCATTGTCGGGGAACTAACGGTGTAGTTGTAGCTGTATATATTGCTAGGTTTCAAGTTTGAACTTTTATTTTATTTTGTTTTTATTTTTTTATTTCTTGTTATTATAATTGTTGATTTGGGAAACATGACATCTAGTAATTATGGGAATTTAGGTGTAGATAATTCTACTATTGATCCTCATACATATTGTGAAGAAAGCCACATGCATCAAAATTATCAAAATATTCCCGAGAGTGAGTTATGTGCACCAACTCAATCTTATTTGTGAAATGTGTGTGATGTGTGTGGTGGTAAAAATGGTCACTTTTATGGTTGTGCTTATATTTCTTATCTTCCCCCAACCCCTTACTATGATGGTTCTACCTTTTCTTGTGAAGTTAACAGGAACAAAGAACCTGGGGATGCAGATCTGAAGGAGATCAAGGATATGTTAAGGTGCCTTCTGGAACAAAATAATGAAAAATAATTGCAGATAGAAAGGCAAGAGGCAACTATTCGCAACTTAGAGGCTCAAGTGAGTCAAGTGGTTGAAGTTTAATGCTCAGCAAGCCAATTTTGGGGATAGGAGCCAAGAAGAGCGTGAATTTGAGGTGCTAATTGAGGAGGTCAGAGTAGAACATCAACAACCTATCTTACTACAATTTGAGGATGTCGATGTTGAAGAAGTGAGACTAGAGTCAGCCAAGGACATTGAGGGTATAAATTTTGTTCACTCTAGTATCATTGATGTTGAGGAAGTTGAAAGTCCTGAAGTTCATGTGTTTGTGCGCATTGGGCCTCACTCCAAACATTTTTCTACATTGTGCTTGGATGACGATATGGAAATAGAGTCATCCGAGTCGATTGAGAAGTCAAGGAATGAGGAACAAGGTGCCTACATTCTAGAATTTTTCTTACCAGAAAGACAGGACTACATACCTCATCTAAAAGCCAAGAAGTGTAGAATAGTACAATGGTTGCTTGGGCCAATTAGATTTGTTCCTCCACCCTTGGAGCATAGCCGAAAACTTGATGCCAAATTGGGGGTTCAATTCATAAGCTTGAGGTGGAGGCAAAAAGTGATTCGTGTTGTGCCGCGACGTTAAATCAAGCGCTTGTTGGGAGGCAACCCAGCTTTATTGCTTTCTTTTACTTTTTATTTCTTTAATTGTATTGTGTTTGTAGTGTTGATTTTTTATTTTCCAGGAGCATTGAAAGCAAAGCTATTGGAAGGATGCAACAGCAAACCAGATGGTTGGAACTAAGTGTGAGGTACCCGCACGAAGGACCAAGCCTGGGAGAAGTCTGAATACCCTATGAACTGCTAGTACTTCGGCCTTTGGCCTACCAGGTAGTTTCTTTTACCCTCTTATAGTTATGATGTGCATTGGGGACAATACACAATTTTAAGTGTGGGGTGAGGAGATTGTCTGGGTGACTTTCTATGCTACTTTAGTTGTGTTAGTTTAGTTGAATAATGTTTTTTTTAAATGATTGGACTTTGCCGGACGATGGATCTATTAGATAATTTTCTTGAGGGATTAAGTCTAAAAAAAAGATTTTCTTTGTAGGTAGTGTAGTAATTCTCCTTTGGTTTTTCTTTGTGCCGCGGTTCTTTTCTAAGGGTTTTGTTTGAACCCGGTGTAGTTAGTTTTATTTTTTTAGGAGTAGGAGCTAGTGTGAGATGATTCGAATTGCAGCGATATCTCTTAACTTTGTTATGCCTTGAGAATAGTTAGTACTTTGGTTGTGACGCTTAGGCTCAATTTTTGACTCTTGTAGAAGTACCTTAAATTGTATGATCTTAACTTTGCTTAATTGCTTTGACTAGAGTGTCCTGATGAGTCCAATCCTGAGTGAGTTATGTGCCATGTGTGTGCAAGGTTTTGTATTATTCTATGCATTGCATTTGATGTCCAGAACTTGCCCCGTGTGTTTGCAAAGCAAAATAGTAGTTTTGTTCGGTCTTGGAAGTGATATAGGCGTTTCTTTGTTGAGTCGTATATATATTTTACCCGCCTAATTGTTATGTATCGTAG
>NW_017678494.1:0-21181 GCF_001879085.1 Nicotiana attenuata
AATTTCTAGTCGACTACTCTTCAGACCTAGTCGACTTATGCGGAGACAGCCTGCACAGAACTGTTAGTCCTTTCGATTTAAATAAGTATTAATCACAGTAAACAGTAAAGGAACAGAATATAGTATAAGAGCGATAAAGTAAATGACACCAGGAATTTTATACTGGTTCGGAACCAATGTGGTATCCTAATCCAGTCTCCTTGGGTTGCAAGGATGTCATCTCTTGAGCTCTTTGTAATTTGTGTTGAGTACAGCTTGTGTGATTTCCAACGTTCACCACCAACGTTTACAGGGTTGGTTTTCCCTCGCTCACCAACAACGACCCTTTGGTTTTCATTCGCTCACCAAAGAAACGAACAATGACACAACATCTCCGGACACACTGCCTCTCCAATTTTTCTGTCTCTCTTCTCTCTTTTGTGTACACAGTAAATCTACTAAAGTGAATTACAATGCTTGTTAAGAGTAGAATAAAGAGCTTGTAGTTGGATAGACAATTGTATAGAAGGCTCTTCAACTTATATTGTTGCCTCCAATATGACCGTTGCTGATTTTTCTCATTAAATGTAGAATATAATGGTCAATGATATATGATGGCTTTCCTTCTTAAGGAAATCTTCTTTGTGCTCCTTTAACAGATTTTTCCTAATCTTGATTCTTTCCCACAAATAAATATTCTTTCCTTGTGTAGTAAGTCCCAAGCAATCTTTTTATTCCATCCAAATTGCTTCTTCTTTTCTTCATAATTGTAAATTTCCTTTCAGAGCTTTGCTCCTCTTCCTTTATGGTCAATATTGGCTCGATGCTGCCTCTTGACTTATGGAAATAAAATCTCGCTTTGTCTCCTTTTTTTCTTTCAAGATTGATTTGCTGCTTCCCTTCTTTACATAGATCTTGAAAATATAATTTATTTCCATATCAAAATCTTGTAGTGACTTGGCAAATCTTTTCAATAGTCTTGCCTTGAGATAGTAGAAAAACCCAGCACTTCTCTTTCAAACTCGTAGTATATATATCCAAAATTGAATAGGATATCTTCCTTCAAGAATATATAATATTTTTCTTTTTGACTTTGGATCTTGAATATTTTCTTCAATATGAAGATCTCAATATATCTTTGAACTCCTATTATATTGGAGATATTCCTTTCTTGATCTTGGAAAATAATCTCCTTCCATAATATAGATTGCACTACATCCATAATATATTTTCTTTCCATAGAAAATATATTCTTCTTATATTGAAAATATTCCTTTCTTGATCTTGGAAAATAGTATCTTTCCATAATATAAATTGTACTACATCCATAATACATTTTCTTTTCATAGAAAATATATTCTTCCTTGGTCTTGAAGTATCTTTTCCATGTAGTATCTTTCTTCCATAAAATAATAGATTTTCTCCATGATTATTTTAGCAACTTTCCTTTCAAGATGTTGAAAAGCTTTCCATCCATAAGTTCCATAGATTCTTCTTCTGATATTGTAGTAAGCCATTCAATATTTGAAATTTCACTTTCAAATATTATTCCTTTTAGATTAAATCTCTGAAAATAATCTTCCTTGACGAATTCTTCACATGATATTCTCTTTCCCATATTTGTTTGGATCTTTACCAGTATTTTCTTTCCTATACAAGAATAAGATTACCACAAGTAAATGTTCTTTGATTAATAGTTATTTTGGTTTGTTATCATCAAAATTAATACGTGAAACCTTGAAGCTAACATGGTGGAGGTTCCCGAATCTTGAAGAACTCAGCCTCGGGATTGTAGGTGTATCTACTATTCCATTATTTCCCATACCAGAAGTTCATACTCGACTTCAATCTCTTGAACTATATCTCCTGGAAGCGTCAGGATTCGAGTCTTCAGTTGGATGGGCCAGTTGCTTTGTCTTCCCTTCAAATCTTAGGCATTTGTCGCTTCGCGGAATTTGTCTAACGGAAGAAATGGCTTTAAACATTGCAAGATTGCGGAAGCTTGAGAATGTGAAACTAACTAAGACAGAGTTTTTGGGGGAAAACTGTTGGGATGCCACAGATGTCGAGTTCCCTGCACTCAAATACTTGTCATTACTATGGTGTTATATGAGAGGATGGAATGCTTGTGAGGAATCCTTTCCCATTCTTGAGAAGCTAGTTATAGAAGGTTGTCGTAACCTCGAGCAGATCCCTCCTAGCTTTGCCGATATTCCAACACTCCAACTTATTGAAGTGGAAGACTGCTTGGACTCTGTTGAGGATTCAGCTACGAATATTAAAAGAGAAATAGAAGAAACCACTGGATGCGATAGTCTCCAAGTTCTTATATCAAAGAAGAAGTACAGACAACTAATTAAAGCTGGTAAGACAGTTCAACACTGCTAGCTTTGTTAATTACATGTGATATGGAAAACAAATTTTAGTAGCCTCTCATGTCTTGCGTAACAATTTTCAGTGACTTGAATCTTGCATACAGAAGTTCTACTGTACAATTACTACTATTTATATCATACTTAAGCAGCATATTAGAAAGTATATATAGAATGCTTATGTTTGTTCTTTGTCACAGCTACAGCCTACACAGTTAAAAAGATGAACTGAGTTATTCTGATACGCTTCATTCTGTATTATTTCAGGTTAGCAATGGGTTCTTAAATAAAAAAAGATGAAGTAGCAAGGAGGTTGAAAATATGATTAAGTACTATCCCTTCTAATTCTATGAACCATAAGGCTTTGGATAGCCACTTGAAAACAGTGAACTTGCAAAAGATCTGCAGAATAAATCTTCAACAAACTAAAATATCTCAACAACATTAACAACTATATATGCCTTAGTTCCAAAAAAGCCGGGAACATCGAATATGAATCCCCGTTTCTTTCTTTAAGCTCAACTCATATAATTAACAGAATTTTAAATTCGCTACAAGAAAATAATTTTTTTTCCCGACTACAAAAATAGCCGGAAAATAGTCCGAAAAGTATCTATTCCGACTATTTTCTGGCTGTTTTCACCTAGTCGGAAAATGATAGGTCGAAAAAACTTGTCCGACTATTGTAGTTTGCCAAAGATCCGAAAAGGTTGGTATTTTCCAACTGAAGTAGTAGGAATATTAATTAAATAATTATTTATTTTTTAAAATAATTCTGACAACCGTAGTCGGAAAGTTATATAAAAATAATAACTATTTATTAAACATTTTGACTGTTGTAGTCGGAAAATAGAGGTGTGAAAATAATTTTTTATTTTAGTTTCCGATTACCGTAGTCGGCATTTGCAGTTTCCTGGAAATCTTCAGAATAAAAATATACTTCTCCTACAACTAAACAAGTTAATAGACCTAATTAACGATTCACCATTCTTGTTTTGGAGTTAATAGTTAAGAGTATTACTGCCATTGGACTAGCAATTCTCGTCATACGTATTAGACTGTCTACTACTGAAATGTCCTATTGATATTTTGCTCCTAGACATGGCTTGCTCCAAATAGTTTATATGTCACAACAAACACGTTATTAATTAATTTGTTAGGGTTCTCGGTTTCTCCTTAACTAGTATAACTATAAATGCACTCTAGTATTGAATTTGAGCTTGATTAATGCATTTGGATGTAACTGGGCAAAAAACAGTGCATCTTTTTCATTTCAAATTAAGAAACAAATCATGTGAGATTAATGTTTAATTGAGGATTCTTTCCCCTCTCCATTTCTAACCTATTTAAAAATACAAATCATCTAACTCCATATACTCACAAATTCCTCATCATATCTCTATCAAAATGAAAGAAAACCAAGCAACATCCAAAAACAAGCACATTATGATTATCAATAAGCTCATATTATCTTGTATGTTTTTCATATTTCTCTTGTATTTAATACTGAGAACAAATTCTCCATCTTTCAAGCTAAAAAACCTACCAATAAACTCATCAACTTCTTCAACATGCAACAAGATTCCACCATCTCTAGCCGAAGCATTGTTCCACTATGCAGCTACCAATATTACACCCCAACAAAAACACGACGAAATTTCGATGACTTTTAGGGTACTTGAGAAGAAATCACCATGCAATTTCTTGATCTTTGGACTCGGATTTGATAGCTTAATGTGGAGTTCATTCAATCATAATGGACGAACTATCTTTATCGAAGAAGATAAAGATTGGATTGAGAAAATTACTAAAGAAGTACCTAACAAAATAGAAGCATACCATTACACTTATGAAACTAAACTTGATCAAGCCACTGAACTTCTAAATATTGGTAGAAGAGAAGATTCTTGCAAAATAGTTGGCGATCCAAGAAATTCTAAGTGTCCACTTGCCCTAAAAAATTTGCCAAAACAAGTTTATGAAATTGAGTGGGATGTTATAATGGTAGATGCACCAAGAGGTTCTTCATTTGATCAACCTGGTCGAATGAAAGTGATATATACTGCTGGATTATTGGCTAGAAATAAAGAAAATGGAGAAACTGATGTGTTTGTGCATGATTGTAAAAGGTATGCTGAAGATAAATTTTCAAGGAGTTTTCTTTGTGAGGAATATATTAGAGAGGAAGTTCGTTATCTTAGGCACTTCACTATCCCAAGTTATAGAAGTGGTTTAATTAAATCCTTCTGCCCTTGAGTCCTAGTCATGTCGATGGTGAAATTTTATCACGTTGAATTTTTTTTTCCTGTAGTCTTTTAATTACCGTATAGTTTCTAAGTGTGGGATGATAAATTGAGTCAAAAGATATACGAATGAGGGAATTTGTATGTGGAAAGCCAAAACTACTTGTATTTGTTTTAATTTTCTTGTTTTATGTATTTCTGAAAAGATTTGGTGTTGGTTAAAAAAAAAAAAAAAAATTTGGATGGTTAATACGTTGCCACTGCTAAGTTTTTTATTGGTCTGCATTAAGTATAGTTAGATTTGTCACAATCCGTTGAATAAGATCGACTCAAGGTTGTGAGAGTTCAAAAAAGAGAGAAAGGAAGTAACTCTTCTATATGAATCAAACCTATTCGCTGTGAAAGTCTGATCACGCCCCACTATGCCTTATAAAAAGAATTAAGCGGTCGTTGTAAATATAATCCGGTTTACAAGTCCGGAGTCGAATCCCACAGAAAACTAAGGCTTAGCTACAGTTGTTCAATATTGCTAAGAAACACAAAGTGCAAACAATTTACTAATTATAAAGATTATAATATTTATTTCTAACTAATTAACTAACAAATACTAAAAAGCAGTAAAACTATCAATTAACAAGGATAAGGATTGGAGATAAGATTACGGAGGTCTAGAGTTATGATTTTCCCTATTGTCGGAATCCTTTCCGCTGCATTTTTTATAAATTTGCATAGGTCTTCTCTACCGATCATGAGCACTCTGACTGTCGTAACTCTCTCCCGAGTAATTACCATAATTTACTAGACATATTCTCCCGAATTACGCTAGCTGGCATTAGGTACGGCTCACTCGGATCGCACCAAGGTTTCGTTATCCCTAATTCCACCTTTAAATCCTCCGTATTGATCCCTCATATACGTTAGGAGTGATGTTGTTCAACAACTACCTAAATATGCACTCTCTCCCGAGTAATACACACTAAATAGGCACAGTCAATTGAGAGCTCTTCAACCAACCACAATAATAACGTAATTGAACAAATAGAGAAAATACTACGGCAAAACTATATTAACGTAACAGGAAAATCATCCTCCAATAGGTTCCATCAAAACCCTAGATAACAAATTAGCTATTCATAATAGTATGCATAACTATAATACTAGAATTCATGACCAATAATGAAAATAGAAAGAAGGAAGTGAAAAACTCGTAGAAGAATTCTCCGCCTTGCTCCTAGTGTGTTCTTGCCTCCTTAGGTCGAATCCCCTCTCAAATCTGTCCAATCTCGATCTCTCCGTCCGATCTCTCGTCTGTCTAAAGTATATCAAAAGTGACGTTTTTAGGTCTATTTATATGTGTAGGAAAATACGTAAACATGTAGGCCAAGTCCTAGTCAAACCAGGAGACGAATTAAGTCTTCAAAACTAGGACTGGACCTTGCCCCAGGCCTGGCGTCGCCAACCAAACGCCAGCCTCAGCCTGGCCTTTGGCTGGCCTCGCCAAGCTAAAGCCTGGTTCAGCCAGACATTTGGCTGGCCTCGCCAGGCTAAAGCCTGCTTGAGCTGGCCTTTGCCTGGCCTCTCCTTTTCACTGTTCTCAAGCACACTTTCAACGTTTATGTATCTTTTTTGCTCTACTTTCATCTCCAATTCACCTACGCATAAAATAAACTCCATTACGCGCAAATAAAGTGTAATTTATCATTAAAGCATGTAAAATGCAAGGCACATAATGTGCTAAACGATGAATTATAGCCACACATCAATACCCCACACTTAAACATTGCTCGTCCTAGAGCAATCAAGCTACACTCATGGACACAACCTATTAAGCAATTCCCTTAACTCATTATACCAAGAATCTTTAAAATAGTTTAAGCACAAAGGTGTGACATCCTCGCCTCAAGAATCGACTCACAAATATCATGTCTTATTCACAATTCACTCACTTACTCTAACATGGAGGTCAATGACATTACCTTTCCTTCATGAATCAAGTGCCCTCACAATACAAAAGAGAGTAGTTCCACACACAAAATAAAATTTAAGAACAATTAGAAACTCAAGATAGAAAGAATTCACTACCTCTCAGAAATAACATTCATATGCCACAAATGATGCAACATAGGCTTGCCCGTAGTGTAATACTACTCTACTAATCGAGCTCATTCAGTCTAGGAACAAGTAGGACTTTAATTGGTTGTAATATAGGCTGCGGGTTGGGTCAGATACATTTGAATATAAGAGTGACTACACCTCCCTAAGCACTTTAATACATATACTTTAACATTCAAGCCCATACTTATGTCAAACCATAACTCCACCTTCACATCAATGTATATTAACTCCCAAATTATTTAAGCACAATTACATCAAGGGTTACCACTTGTCAATGAATATCTGCACACAACATTTTTTTTTCCTTTTCTTTTCTTTTTCAATTCAAGTGGCTCTTACTTTTTTTTCAACACAGTGCATCTTTCTCCTTATCTCGTTAGTTCCACTCAAAAGTCAAACCAACCACCCCATACTTTAACTTTTACATAGTTCATAACAATTCAAGTGCTCATGAGAGGTGAAAAGGTTCAAATAGATGGTTAACTCAAACGATTGGGTAAGGCTTGTAATATGGTTGCCAAAGAAACAGGATTACAGTCTCAAAGGGGTTAACAACGATACATAACAATTATGCGGGTAAAATATATATACATATATCTGGTTCAACAAAGAAACGCCTATATCACTTCCAAGACTGAACAAAAGTACTATTTCGCTTTGCACACAAACGGGGCAAGTTCTAGACATCAAATACAATGCACAGAATAACACAAAACCTTACACACACATGACACATAACTCATTCAGGATTGGTTTTTATCAAGACACTCTAGTCAAAGCAGTTAAGCAAATTTAAGAATCTACGATTTAAGGTATTTATCCTAGAGTCAAATATTGAGCTTAAGCGTCACAACCAGAGTACTGACTATTCTCAAGGCATCACAAAGTTCAGAGATATTGTTGCAATTTAATTCATCTCACACTACTCCTAAAAAAATAAAACTAACTACACCCGGTTCAAACAAAACTCTTGGAAAAGAACCGCGGCACAAAGAAAAACCAAGGGGAAATTACTACACTACCTACAAAGAAAATCTTTTTATCTTTTTTTTTTTCTTTAGACTTAAATCTCTCAAGAAAATTGTCTAGGATATCCATCATCAGGAAAACTCCAATCTTTTCTTTTTTTGTTTTTCTAAAAAAAAATATATTCAATTAAACTAACATAACCAAAATAGCATAGAAAGTCACCAAACAATCTCCTCACCCCACACTTAAAATTGCGCATTGTCCCCAATGCATACCATACTAATAAGAGGGTAAAAGAAACTCCCTGGTAGGCCAAAGGCCGAAGCAGTAGAAGCTCATGGGGTACTCAGACTTCTCCCAGGCTTGGTCCTTCGTGCGGGTACCTCACACTTAGTTCCAACCATCTGGTTTGATGTTGCATCCTTCCAATAGCTTTGCTTTCCATGCTCCTAGAAAATAAAAAATCAACACTACAAAAATAATATAATTAAAAAATAATAAAAAAATGAAAGAAAGCAGTAAAGCTGGGTTGCCTCCCAACAAGCGCTTGATTTAACGTCGCGGCACGACATGAATCACTTTCTGCCTCCACTTCTGTAACACCCCGTAAATGTGAATCAGTTGTGGATGCATTAAATGAGTATTAATGTGATGGTAATCAATTGGTTATGATAATAGGTGTACTAGGCATATCATAAGTGATTTGGGGTCCAAGGAGAGACCTAAGTCTAAGCCATGTTTGAAAACTACATGAAAGACTAAAATTGCAAATAGTTAAGCACAAGACCACACTTTGGACGAGAATAACTAAATATATATAAGCTGTTATGTTACGCACAACCTATCAAATAAAGGATCTTCGAGTCTAGTTTCTAACGCTTCAAACCGTTTGTCATTTGGACTTTCCTACAAAAAGTTATAACCAAATTACCAAAGGCTGGCGGAGGACTGCGCGGATGCGAAGCATCCGAGGCCGCGTCCGAAAAGAGGCGCTGGCAGTGAAGTGCTGCCATAGCATCCGCGTAGCATCCGAGCCCCTGAGCGGAGGACTGTTCGAATGCGAAGCATCCACGTTAGCATCCGAAATCTGGGCTTATAAACACAATTTCGGGATTTATTTTCCCTATTTCTTTTGGACGACTTTTAGGGCTTTCCTCCACTCTCTCAAGACCTAAAACCCCTCTCATCTTCAAGGTAAGTAATCCCCATTATCTTGGTGTAAAATTCCATAATTTCTACACTAGTATTGATGAAATCTACACATAAAATACTTAGATCTTCAAGAGATTTCTTCAAGAACTCAAAGGAGGGTTTTGCAAGATTTCTTCCAAAAAGGTAATCCTACACCCTTAGACTTACATGTATGAATTTATTAAGGGAATATGAGTATGAATAAGTATTGAAACTCTTGGTATGGTGATTGAGAAGCCATAAGTTCCCTATTTAATTACATAACTATTGTAGAGATTAAAAGATGATTAATTGATGGAATTTTGTTGGTTGGGTGGGTAGATGGATGGTCATATATGTGATGTTGGAAGTTATAAATTGGCTAATCATGATGGTGGGATAAGTTGTTGATGAATGGTGGTAGTTGGATGAACTAATTATATGGTGATGAGATGTAGAGATTTATGCCTACAAGGTATTTGATAATATGCCTAAATGGCTTAAGTTATGGAATTTGTTACTAATATTGGTTCCATTGGATATTGCTATTGTAGATTGAAGGTTCTTAGTATTGTGGATCATTGTAGTAGCACTAAGGGGCGAAATTGAGGTATGTGAGGCTAACTCTCTATGCTTGGGAATTTTAATGATTCTCCCTACACTACGTTTCTTTTACGACGTTACCAATTGCCTCAGAAATATAGTTAAGCCTAGTTCCTTGAATAGTTGCAGAACTCCTATTCTCTAGCTTCGTAACTCGTTCATGACTTTCATTCTGAACGTTGTGAAATCAGTGCGTAATCAATATAGACTTGGGTTTGATGCCCATGAGTCTCAGTCTAGAGTACTCAGCATGTCATAAACAATTGAAGTTTCAATTTTCATAATCAGCTCATAAATACATGTCTCAGTCTAGCTCTATTCAGCATTCAAGTATCATGCAACTCAGTATGGTTCAGTATTTCAGCATCATGTATTTCAGTATGATTCTCAGTTCCTGAATGTTGAACACCTGTATTTGGGCCTGAGGCCGCAGTTTATGCTTTATGCATCTTTGGGCCTGAGGACGCAGTTATGTATACGTATACTTGGGCCCGAGGCCGCAGTTGTGCACACACACACACACACACACACACATATATATATATATATATATATATATATATATATATATATATATATATATATATAGGGCCTGAGGACGCAGTTTAATATTCAGATAAACAGGTTGTTCATTATTCAGAAGAGGGAGTATTCATATCCTTACTTCCTTTGTTCAGTTCAGTTATCAGTTATCATTTCNACCCAGGTGCTACCAAAATGTATCTGGACTTGAAAGAGTTGCATTGGTGGAAAGGCATGAAGAAGCAAGTAGCAGAACATGTGGCTAAATGTTTGAATTGCCAGCAAGTCAAAGTCGAGCATCAGAGGCCCGGTGGCCTAGCTCAAGATATAGAAATACCACAGTGGAAATGGGAGATGATTAATATGGATTTCATAGTAGGTCTACCTCGCACATACCGTAAGCATGATTCATTTGGGTTATTGTAGACCGACTGACAAAGTCCGCGCATTTTCTACCAGTAAAGACGACAGATTCTGCAGAGCAGTATGCGCAGTTGTACATCAAAGAAATAGTCCGATTGCATGGTACTCCAGTTTCAATCATATCTAACGGAGGCCCTCAGTTCACGGCGCATTTTTGGCAGGCATTTCAGAAAAGATTAGGTACCAAGGTCAATTTGAGCACCACTTTCCATCCACAAACCGATGGCCAGGCAGAAAGGACCATTCAGACACTCGAAGATATGCTGCGTGCATGTGTTATAGATTTTGGAGGTAATAGGGATGATCACTTGCCACTTATAGAATTTGATTACAATAACAGCTATCAGGCTAGCATCGGTATGGCTCCTTATGAACCGTTGTATTTGGGCGAAGATATAGGTCTCCAGTGGGTTGGTTTGAACCAGCAAAGGTGCCGTTGATTAGTCCAGAGTTTGTTTGTGAGGCCTTAGAAAAAGTCCAGCTAATCAGAGAAAGATTGAAAGCGGCTCAGAGTCGTCAAAAGTCCTATTCTGACAGGAGGCATCGTGACTTAGAGTTCATGGTTGGTGACTAGGTGTTTTTGAAAGTTTCACCAATGAAAGGAGTTATGAGATTTGGTAAGAAGGGGAAACTTAGTCCTAGATTTATTGGACTTTATGAGATTATAGAAAAGAAGGAAAACGTGGCTTATGAGCTAGCGTTGCCCGTTGAGTTGTCCTCTGTGCATCCTGTCTTTCATGTGTCTATGCTTAGAAATTACATTCATGATGAGTCGCATATAATACCTGCCGATACCATAGAAATTAAAGAAGCCTTGACTTATGAAGAGGTACCTATAGAAATTCTCGATAGGCAAGTAAGAAAGTTGAGAACAAAGGATATAACATCGGTAAAAGTTTTGTAGAGAAATCATGATTCTAAAGAGGCTACGCCGGAGGTCGAGGAAGATATGAGGAAGAAATATCCATATTTATTTGAGTAACAAGGTATGTGAACCTAGGTTTGGCTTGACATTTATATTTCATTTATTAAATACAAGTTAGCAAGTGTTTCTGTCCTTCCTAGATTATACTTAGTTGTTGTAGTAATTTAGTTTATGTCGTAGTATATTTAATTCATTAAAGTAATTTACTTGTGCTAAAGTTGTTGTGCTTTAGATTCTTGTTAGTTATTGTGGTACCTCCTTGCCGGAGTGTGAGTAATTAATTTATGAGATGTGTATGGTGCCTATGAATGGCCTGTTATGGTATATTTGGTTGTTGTTGATGTAGTTGTGGTATTTGTGACAGGAATATTTTTTTGGATAGTCCGAATTACAAGGGAAACTCTGCCGAAAGTTTTGAGAATTTAGGGAGTTAGCCAAAATTTTGAGTCCCTTGGAAGAATGAGTAGTGCTAAGAAAACTTAAGAGGTTCAAGGACCTAAGGGATGATTGTTAGCTTAAGAATATGGCCCTAGCAACATTCGAGGACGAATGTTTTTAAGGAGGGAAGATTGTTACACTCCTCAAATTTATATAAATTTCAAGACTCGCTAAATATAGAATTTAATTTTTTTTAATCTTGCCTTGAGTGCACCAAAAAAAAATTAATTTTTTTTCTTCTTCTTTATGGATTTAAACCCTTGTGATTGATTTTTGAGTTACTTCCCTATTTATAAATAGTTGGATATATAATTATGGGAATATTAATAATCTAATATTTCTAATTATTAAAAGTGAGTATCATTAATTATTAGTTAAGTAAAGAAAAGAAAAAACAAATAACAAAAGAAAATTGGAGGGACATTCCTAACCCCATAAAGGGCTGTTGGAAAAAAAAAAAGGAGGGGGCTTAAGGCCTTAAAAGCCTAGCCTTGGATGTAAAGGAGATCTAAAGAAAGAAAGCAGTAGGAGTAAAATTCGCACAAGCAACAGAACGCTGTTCTGTTACGCAGCAAACGCAGCAAACACAGGCAACAAAAAGAAAATCTAGGGTTCCTTACAAATTACTAATTCTTGAACTCAGGTATGTAAAATTTCCTATGGTCAATTACCCTACAGTAGTAATAGGTAAGAATTGAATAGTTAATTCCCTTCTTCCTCTATATCAACATAAATCCCATGTTTAGGTGTGAAACTTTGAAATTAATTAAAATGCACTGGTTTGTAGAATCAATTATTTGACGGGTATAAATTGGACTGGGGTCTACGTATTGGCTCAAGGAGTATTGAGGTGAGTTGATATAACCCTTTACTAAAGTGGTTTAACTCACAAAAGCACACATACAAGGTGTTTAATGAATTGCATAAAAGAGTTAATATATACTTAATTGGAGTAGTAAGTACCTATTAGCTTAGAATTATTTTCTAGCTAAAGTTTAGATGATTATTTTGATATATATGCATAAATTTCATATTTTTGTGTTATTCTTATATGTCATTTTCATGTTGAAAATTCATGAAGGATCAAGAATCTTTATAAATACTTTTGAATGTTTATTTCGTTCTTATGTCATACCTTTCATTTAAGGATTCCAGAATAAGTATATATGAAAGATTTAGACTTGAAAAGTCACGAGAAGAAGCTTTAGAAAGAAAAGATTGTTGGGAGTATCCTCTATTCTGAAAAGGGGTCATCGTCCAGGCCGAGGGTCCTGACCAAGGCGTTGACTTCCTGAAACTACTTGTGCCAAAGTAGGGAGCACACGAGCCGAGGGTCTCGTTGCTGAGAATTCACTTAGACAGGCTAAGGCATGATACATGAGCGCTGAGAACCATGAAGCGAGTGGCACCTCGTGGATTGGGCCTATTCGATCAGGTTAGGATCGAACCCGTGGCGATCACACGGTGACTAAGACAGAAATAGGTCAGGATAGATGGAACTCCCAAAGTATAAAGAGAAGTAATTTTTTTAGAAAAAGAAAAGAATTTCTTTTAGAATATTCATAAACTGCTATTATGCAATTATTTTAGAATTGTTCTTAGAGGCTTTATGTTTTCTACGCATTTATATTCTTTGCTCGTAATGTGTATTGTATTAAAGTTGTGCCCATGTTGTTGAGACTCACAGAGTACAATGGATGGTACTGACGTTCTCTTTTGGGAACCTACATTGGTCTGCGGTACAAAGTAGGAACCGGTTTTGCAGGCGAGCAGGCGGCGGTTAGGACTTTCTTCTCTTCCAGTGCTATTGGTGAGCTCCGCTTTTGTTCAGGAGTATTCTTTTGAATCATCTTTATTTAGTTATTTCTTGTTTACTTAGAGAACTGGCCAGGAAATCTCATGTCCTGAGCAATGCGTCAGTTTATCAGTAGAGGCTTCATAGACATAGTCGTTGGGTTAAGATTCAGATGTTTTTGATAATAACTTAGCAGTAATTCAGTAGTTACTACGAATAAAGTTTTGGAGTTGATTTATTGAAATATTTAAAATTAATCAAAAGTATTTGGTTAGAGTATTGCCTTGTTGCATATAAGGTGTGGAGTTATAATAGATTTGATAAACAGAGATGGTTCGCTCGGTCATGTTTAGTGATCGAGTGCCGGTCCCGGCTTGCTCAGAAAATGGGTCGTGATAATGATCATGCTTTGGGGCGATACAAATTGTTGCGGGCCAAAAATTAAATGATACTTTATGAACTTTTTATCTTTCCACTGATGAGTGTCACTTTGCCCAGACGGCCTTGAAAATTTCAGAATATAGGGCCCGTCTACCTCTTCCTTTGACTCTTGCATTAGCTCATACAGATCAGTTTCCATTTCACCATCTAAACATAATGTAGAGAAGTGTTTGGAATGAGGTCCAACGCGCTCTAATACATGAACTTCAAGATTTTTAACCTCCTCAACTCCAATCATACTATAGTCAACTAAATTTGTATCTTCAACGTCCCTGGTTGACTCTAGTATTACTTCTTCAACATCGGCATCCTCAACTTTTAGTTGGATAGATTGTTGGTGTTCTACTCTAACCTCCTCCACTAGCATCTCCTCGTATTTTTTTAAATCTTCAATTATAATGGCAATTTCTGCAGCCAATTCATGCTCTTCTTGGCTATTATCCACAATGTAAGCTTGTTGCACTTTACAAGGTTCAATTAGTTTATTAGCTTGAGCCTCCAAGTTGTGAATAGTTGCCTCTTGCCTTTGTATCTGCAGTAATTTCTCATCATATTGTTCCATGAGGCTCTTTAACATATCTTTGATCTCCTTCAAGTCAGCTTCCCAAGGTTCTCTGTTCCTATTCACTTCACATGAAAATGAAAGACCATCAAAGTAAGGGGTTGGGGGAGGATAAGACATATAAGCACAACCATGAAAGTGACCATCTTGACCACCACACATATCACACACATTCCACACATAAGATTGAGTTGGTGCACATAACTCGCTCTCGGAAATATTTTAATAATTTTGCAATAGGTGGTTTCATCCACAATATGCATAAGGAAGATCAAAAATAGAATTACCAACATCAAAACTCTCATAATTCCAAGATGCCATGTCTCTCAAGTCAAAAATAAAAATAAAAAAAAATAATCAAATACAAGAAAACAAAAATAAAAATTCAAACTTTCAACCTAGAAATATGTACACCTACAGCTACACTGTTAGTTCCCCGGCAACGGCGCCAAAATTTGATCACGCCCAACTATGCCTTATGAAAAGGACTAAGCGGTCGTTGCAAATATAATCCGGTTTACAAGTTCGGAGTCGAATCCCACAGAGAACTAAGGCTTAGCTACAGTTGTTCAATATTGCTAAGAAACACAAGTGCAAATAATTTACTAATTATAAAGATTATAATATTTATTTCTAACTAATTAACTAACAAATACTAGAAATCAGTAAAATTATCAATTAACAAGGATAAGGATTGGAGATAAGATTACGGAGGTCTAGAGTTATGATTTTCCCTATTGTCAGAATCCTTTCCGCTACGTTTTCTATAAATTTGCCTAAGTCTTCTCTACCGATCATGAGCACTCTGACTGTCGCAACTCTCTCCCGAGTAATTACCACAATTTACTAGACATATTCTCCCGATTACGCTAGCTGGCATTAAGTACGGCTCACTCGGATCGCACCAAGGTTTCGTTATCCCTAATTCCACCTTTAAACCCTTCGTATTGATCCCTCATATACGTTAGGAGTGATGTTGTTCAACAACTACCTAAATATGCACTCTCTCCCGAGTAATACATACTAAATAGGCACAGTCGATTGAGAGCTCTTCAACCAACCAAAATAACAACGTAGTTGAACAAATAGAGAAAATACTACGGCAAAACCATATTAACGTAACAGGAAAATCATCCTCCAATAGGTTCCATCAAAACCCTAGATAACAAATTAGCTATTCATAATAGTATGCATATATACAATACCAGAATTCATAACCAATAATGAAAATAGGAAGAAGGAAGTGAAAAAACTCGTTGAAGAATTCTCCGCCTTGTTCCTAGTGTGTTCTTGCCTCCTTAGGTCGAATCCCCTCTCAAATCTGTCCAATCTCGATCTCTCTGTCCGATCTCTCGTCTATCTAAAGTATATCAAAAGTGACGTTTTTAGGTCTATTTATATGTGTAGGAAAAGACCTAAACGTGTAGGCCAAGTCCTAGTCAAACCAGGAGACGAATTAAGTCTTCAAAACTAGGACTGGACCTGGCCCCAGGCCTGGCGTCGCCAGCCTAACGCCAGCCTCAGCCTGGCCTTTGGCTGGCCTCGCCAAGCTAAAGCCTGCTTGAGCTGGCCTTTGCCTGTCCTCTCCTTTTCACTGTTCTCGAGCACACTTTCATCCTTTAAGTATCCCTTTTGCTCTAATTTCATCTCCAATTCACCTACGCATAAAATAAACTACATTACGCGCAAATAATATGTAATTTATCATTAAAGCATATAAAATGCAAGGCACATAATATACTAAACCATGAATTATAGCCACACATCAAGGTCTTACATAATATATTTTTGCAAATTGGCTTTTGGTTCGATATCATTTGATTCTTTGAATGTTTTAGACAAATATGTGATTAGAATTTTTAAATTAAATAAAACATGTGCTATAAATTAAATGGATATGAAATAAAAATATAACTAAAAGGAAATTTATGCTTCATCTTGATAATTAATTTGATTGAAATATCAATATTAGCTTTATTGGAGTTGGCAAGGATGATGATACACAGAACTGTTAGGATTTTGCCCTAAATTTTTAATCTATTAGAACTTTCTTTCTTGAAAGAAGGGAAAAACTCCTAAAAGGAATAATAGCTTGTTTGGCCAAGCTGCAAAAATCAGCTTATTTTGTGAAGTATTTTTTCATCAAAAGTACTTTTGGTGAGAAGCAGTTTGTGTTTGGCTAATTTACTTGAAAAACACTTCTGAGCAGCAATTAGTGTTTGGCCAAACTTTTAAAAATTGCTTCTAAGTATTTTTTTTCTCAAAAGTGCTTTTCAAAAAAGTATTTTTGGAGAGAAGCCACTTTTTTCTCCTTCTCCAAAAATGTTTCTGCTTCTACTCAAAAGCACTTCTTTTTTTTTCTAAAAGCTTGGCCAAATATTTAAATTTTAAAAAAACATATTTTTTTTTTTGAAAAAAAAAAGTATTTTTGGCTTGGAGAAGCTTGCCAAACAGGCTATAAATCTCCTTCATATGCCTTATCATTTTCTTGGAAGAGAAGTTTGGCACTTCTATAAATTGAGGCTTCCTTCTCAAACAACAACAAAAAAAAACATCCACAATGTAGTCTTTGAAGGTTTAGGGGGGAGATTTTTCTCTCAATAGTTTTTATATTTTTATACTAGTTTTTATACGTAGGTCAATTGACTAAACCCCATTATAGTATCCTATCTTAGTATATTGTCGTCTGATTTATCGTCCACCAAACTTTGTATTGTTAGCTTCCGCATGCATCATGTTATTTCAATCCCAACATGAACATCAAGTTCTTAGGAAATGGAAATACCGCTATTTCACCTTAAAATAAATTAGATATATAAGTTTGGAGAATTCTTAATGCATAATTAATAATCGTATATAACAATTGCACCAATTACTCGATCTAGTTGATTCATTTTATTCTTCGGATAACCTTTTTTTTTCTTAAGCTAAAAACTCGATTTTTTGGCCATAACAATTACATGCTTCAACTAATAGTAACAGAAAAAAATTACAGCACATGACATAAATTGATGTATATCCTACATGTCACGATCCAATTTCACCTCAGGTCGTGATGGCGCCCAACACCGTTGTCGGGCAAGCCAACGCGAAAATATTAATAAGTTCCAGTTTTACTTTTCACAAACCAGTTACCAGAATCTCTAGGTTTGAATTTAGAACAACGATAATTAACATCGCAGCATAATAATTATACAATCCCAACACAAAATAGCCTGCTAATGTGTGTGCCAAGACCTGGTGTCACAAGTATGTGGGCATCTAGTAGAATATACAAAAGAATAAATCTATTCTACTGTCTGAAATAGAATAGACAGCCAAAAGTAAAGAAAGACTCCATCGGGCTGCTGAACGGCGTAGGAAGGGAGCAGCTCACCGTGGAATCTCGGGCCGGATCAAGAGTATGCACCAGCCTGGTAACCAGATGTACTTGCCTCAGATCCTGTACAATTAAGTACAGAAGTGTAGTATGAGTACATAAACAATATGTACCCAGTAAGTATCCTGTCTAATCTCGAAGAAGTAGAGACGAGAGGTCGACTTGACACTTACTAGGGTCAAATAATATGAGAAAAGCGTTATACTAAGCATGGAAAGCACAAATAATTAACAACTTATAGCAAGAAGTAACAGGTCATTTCCTAGATAATATCACAGATAGCCATTTACATTTCAGGGCATATAAACAAGTTCAGTCCACAGCAATATACCGAGCAAGAAGCATACGCAAGTAGTGCCGAGGTCGTACAGACCGATCCAACATAAAAGTAAAGTGTACACTACCGAAGGGTCGAACGGCGTAAACCATAGATGCATATATTACCCCAATCGCGAATCATACATGCGACGCGGTCAAATGTAATTAAGCACAACAAACAGGCAGACAAGAATATATCAGGGAAGCAATTACCCACAGAAATGTCAGCTCCTCTTTAAAAGATCAAGAAAGTGATGTTTCTCATATTAATTCATTTACCACATTCAACATGGTTTAAGCAATCCAAATTAACCATAGAGTCACAAGAATATCACATAAAGCACGCTTTTGGGTCCTAGACTACCCGGACTTAAGCATAATAGTGGCTACGCACGGACTCTCGTCACCTAGTGCGTACGTAGCCCCCGCATTTAGTGACAAATTATTAAATTATTAAACCTATGGGGACAATTCCCTCTTACAAAGTTAGATAGGAGGCTCACCTCGCTCCAAAGCGTACTTTCAATGTCAAGAACGTGCTCAAACCCTCAATTTGGAGCCGAACGATCCAAAACTAATTAAATGAGGTAGGAACTAGTCAATACAAGCTCAAGAGTTCGCATTTTAATTACTAAAGTAATTTTCCGACCTTAAACACAAGTTTCCTAAAATCCGACCCCGGGCCCACGTGCCCGGATTCCGAAATTTTTCGAAGAAAGTTGTTCTCTATAGCCTAAGGATCAATAATATATGATTTCTACTTCATCCATAATAAATTTCGTGATGAAATCTAAGTTTTATCAAAATCCTAGGTTTTGCTCTAATCCCATGATTATCCCTAATTTTTGTGTGTTAATCTACCCAAGACTCAAGTATTAAACTTAGAAATAAATAGGATGAACTTACCTCAAGATGCTAGATGAAATTTCCCTCCTAAGAGCTCCAAAATCGCCCAATGAATGAGTGAAAGTGAGCAAAAATGGCCTAGAGCCCGTAATAAATGAAACTTACTGCGTCAGTGATTCCGTATCTGCGGTCCTGGGCCGCATCTGCGAAAAGGCGTCCGCTTCTGCAGAAACTCAACTGGGTCGCGGGGCCGCATCTGCAAGATACAAGCCGCTTTTGCGGAAAAATAGCCGCTTTTGCAGAAAAATAGCCGCTTCTGTGGCTTTGGGCCTGGCCTGGCTTGGCCGCGTCTACGAGAGGAAGACCGCTTCTGCGGTCTCGCACCTGCGGCTGACCAACCACAGGTGCGGTTACGACAGATAGCTGGGAGCTTCAGCTCCTTCCCAAAATTTCCAACATCACTCGAGCCTCGCCCGATTGACGCTCGGGGCCCCCGGGCCCCGCCCGAACATACCGACAAGTTTGAAATCATAAAACGAACTCGCCCGAACCCTCGGAACGCCCGAAACAACGCTAAATCTAAGAATCACCCCCTAAAACCAATTGAATCAAACTTATGAACTTCAAGTTCTTCAATTCACTTCTAACGCGCCGAAACGTACTTAAACTACTCGGATTGACACCAAATTTTGCCGGCAAGTCTTAAATATTATATAGGACCTGTACCTGTGAGCACGTGATTTTTGCCCTATATGAATTATTCCCAAAATTCAAACAAAATGATTTTTCTTTCATTATTTTGCAATTTTGTGAATTTTGTGTTATTTTCTGTTAATTGTTTGCATTTTATTTGAGCATTTTAATTCATATGAAAAATATAAAAAAAAAATACGCTTGACATTTGCATTTAGGATCTAATTTCATATTTTAGGATTATTTAGTGGTTACGTTATTTTTAGAACAAAATATAAAAAAAATAACAAAAATAGTCCGCTTTTGCATTTTTAATTGTTAATTGTTGAAATTGTCACGAAATAGATTGTAAACAATTTTAGGAATTAATTAGCTTAATTTTGGAAATAAATTAGGTTTCATTTTAATTTTTTGCATTTTAATAAAATCAGGAAAAATACAAAATGAAATACAGAAATAAATAAAAGAAATAAAAAGGGAGAAAACAAAAGAAAATTAATTAAAAAAAAGAGATGTCTTAATAAGAAGACCGAAATGGGCCATTTTAATTGATAAATTTTACCCCAATCCGTCCATACCCAACCCCGTTTGACCCAAGCCCAAACGCCCCATGCCCGGCCTGCCCCAATGGACTCAAAACGACGCCATTTTGGCGTCAAGCAATCCCAGCCGTCGAGGTTGATCAAATCAACGGCTCAGAACGGGTTAGTCACTAATATTTAACTGTCCTAATCGACCCCCCATACCCCGTCTCGTCTCCCTCACTCACCCCTCATCAGAAACCCTAACGACGCCGCCCTCATTTCCCACCGCCGTTAATGGCAGCGCCGGCGTCCAAACCCCACCCCATGAACACCATAGACTCACCTCAACCCCCTCATCCCAAATACCCAAGCCATTTCCTTCAAACACTGACCGAACTCTTCGAATCTTAAGTCGAAGTTTTCCGGCCAAAAACTCAACTTTCTCCGTTCACCATCAAATTAACACCGTAGAATCGCCGTGACCTCCTCTATCAAACCCCCCAAGCCCCGTCCCTCGAACATGGCCGGAACTGCTCGAATATTGAATTGAAATTTTCCGGCCAAAACCCTAATTGCTCCAAACTACTCCAAATTGATACCGCATGGTCCCCTGGCTTCCCTCGTGATGAATTCAATATCAATGGTGCTCAAATCCCACTGGAGACTGTCCAATTTTTTTTTGAATCTGAAAATAAGGAGTGAGTTCTTTGTTTCTTTTTTCTTTGTTTAGTTTCCTTTTCTTCTTGTTTAAATCCCTTCTGTTGTTTCTGTTCTCATGTTTGTTAATTTCTAGTTAATTTTCATTTTTAGCTTTGTTAATTTCGTTTTGGTTCCGTGTCGTGACTTGACTATTTGATTCTGGTC
>NW_017678494.1:21200-21537 GCF_001879085.1 Nicotiana attenuata
ATCTATTTAAGTACAACAATACAAGGCATCAAATAATACTGGCCTAACATGCTCCACATAATCACAGTTAAGACAATTTAAACAAATAGGCAGCTTGGATCAATTATAGGGAGCACTAACCTCAGGTATAATACCATTTTTTTCTCAAAAAAGGCTTCTAGAGTTTTAGTACTATATTCACCACCCTTGTCAGACCTAAGCCTCTTGATTTTCTGTCTAATTGATTCTCTACTTTTGCCTTGTATTTCAAAAATATGCTTTCAGCCTCATCTTTTCACTTAAGAAGATATACCTTAGTGTATCTAGAAAAGTCATCTACAAAGGTGATGTTGTATTT
>NW_017678495.1:0-7715 GCF_001879085.1 Nicotiana attenuata
CAGCATCCCACTTCAGTGACTGAGATCAGGAGTTTCCTGGGTTTAGCAAGTTATTACCGGCGATTTGTGCAGGGCTTTTCATCTATTGCCTCGCCCTTGACTAGGCTGACCTAGAAGGGTGCCCCATTCATTTGGTCCGATGATTGCGAAGAGAGCTTTCAGAAGCTCAAGACAGCTTTGACTACGGCACCAGTTCTTGTATTGCCTTCTGGTACGGGGATGTATATTGTGTATTGCAACGCCTCACGCGTTGGTCTAGGATGTGTGTTGATGCAAGAGGGGAGAGTTAATTCATATGCCTCGCGTCAGCTGAAGATTCATGAGAAAAATTACCCTGTGCACGATCTGGAGTTGGAAGCGATTGTTCATGCTCCAGCCATCAGGTGCCCCAGCCAGGTTCTATGCTCTTCCAGCCAGGCCAGATGCATTGGCCTCAGATGCCGTCATCACAGGTATTATTTCCGTTGGTGGCAGGAATGCTTCGATATTATTTGATCCAGGGTCTACTTATTCATATGTATCATCTCTGTTTGCTCGCTTTATGGTTGTCTCTCCTAAGCCTTTGGGTATTCCTGTTCATGTGTCCACTCCTGTGGGTGACTCTATGATTGTGGATCGGATCTACTGGTCTTGTGTGGTTACTTTCTGCAGTTTCGAGACTAGAGCAGATCTTCTGTTGCTGGACATGATCGATTTCTAGGTCATCTTGGGCATGGATTGGCTATCTCCACATCACGCCGTCCTTGATTGCCATGCCAAGACTGTCTCACTAGCCATGCCAGGGTTGCCAAGATTGGAGTGGAAGGGGTCCACAGTTGATATGCCTAGCAGGGTTATCTCTTTCCTGAAGGCTCAGCACATGGTTGCAAAGGGGTGTTTGGCTTACTTGGCTTATGTTCGAGATACCACCGCAGAGTCTCCGATGATTGATTCAGTGCCAGTAGTCCGAGAGTTCGCCGATGTGTTTCCTTCCGATCTTCCTGGTATGCCTCCGGATCGTGATATTGATTTCTGCATTGATTTGGCCCCAGGCACTCAGCCTATATCTATTCCACCGTACCGTATGGCTCCTAAGGAGTTGAAGGAGCAGCTAGAGGAGTTATTAGCAAAGGGGTTTATCAGGCCCAGTGTGTCGCCTTGGGGCACACCAGCGCTGTTCGTGAAAAAGAAGGATGGGACTATACGGATGTGCATTGATTACCGCTAGTTGAACAAAGTCACCATCAAGAACAAGTACCTGTTGCCTCGTATTGATGATTTGTTTGACCAGCTGCAGGGTACTAGGGTGTTCTCTAAGATTGACCTGAGGTCAGGGTATCATCAGCTGAAGATTCCGGACTCGGATGTTTCGAAGACTGCATCCCGGACTAGATATCGCCATTATGAGTTCCTAGTGATGTCCTTTGGCTTGACCAATGCACCAGCATCATTTATGGATCTGATGAACAGGGTATTCAGGTCTTATATTGATTCCTTTGTCATCGTCTTCATTGACGACATCTTGATATGGGGGAGCACGAACAGCATTTGAGAGTAGTGCTTCAGACCTTGCGAGAGAAGAAGCTGTATGCTAAGTTCTCCAAGTGTGAGTTTTGGCTTGAGTCAGTTGCATTTCTGGGACATATTGTGTCCGGAGAGGGTATTAAGGTAGATCCCAAGAAGATTGAGGCAGTTCAGAGTTGGCCACATCCCACTTCAGTGACTGAGATCAGGAGTTTCCTGGGTTTAGCAAGTTATTACCGGCGATTTGTGCAGGGCTTTTCATCTATTGCCTCGCCCTTGACTAGGCTGACCCAGAAGGGTGCCCCATTCATTTGGTCCGATGATTGCGAGGAGAGCTTTCAGAAGCTCAAGACATCTTTGACTACGGCACCAGTTCTTGTATTGCCTTCTGGTACGGGGATGTATATTGTGTATTGCAACGCCTCACGCGTTGGTCTGGGATGTGTGTTGATGCAGGAGGGGAGAGTTATTCCATATGCCTCGCGTCAGCTGAAGATTCATGAGAAAAATTACCCTGTGCACGATCTGGAGTTGGAAGCGATTGTTCATGCTCCAGCCATCAGGTGCCCCAGCCAGGTTCTATGCTCTTCCAGCCAGGCCAGATGCATTGGCCTCAGATGCCGTCATCACAGGTATTATTTCCGTTGGTGGCAGGAATGCTTCGATATTATTTGATCCAGGGTCTACTTATTCATATGTATCATCTCTGTTTGCTCGCTTTATGGTTGTCTCTCCTAAGCCTTTGGGTATTCCTGTTCATGTGTCCACTCCTGTGGGTGACTCTATGATTGTGGATCGGATCTACTGGTCTTGTGTGGTTACTTTCTGCAGTTTCGAGACTAGAGCAGATCTTCTGTTGCTGGACATGATCGATTTCTAGGTCATCTTGGGCATGGATTGGCTATCTCCACATCACGCCGTCCTTTATTGCCATGCCAAGACTGTCTCACTAGCCATGCCAGGGTTGCCAAGATTGGAGTGGAAGGGGTCCACAGTTGATATGCCTAGCAGGGTTATCTCTTTCCTGAAGGCTCAGCACATGGTTGCAAAGGGGTGTTTGGCTTACTTGGCTTATGTTCGAGACACCACCGCAGAGTCTCCGATGATTGATTCAGTGCCAGTAGTCCGAGAGTTCGCCGACGTGTTTCCTTCCGATATTCCTGGTATTCCTCCGGATCGTGATATTGATTTCTGCATTGATTTGGCCCCAGACACTCAGCCTATATCTATTCCACCGTACCGTATGGCTCCTAAGGAGTTGAAGGAGCAGCTAGAGGAGTTATTAGCAAAGGGGTTTATCAGGCCCAGTGTGTCGCCTTGGGGCACACCAGCGCTGTTCGTGAAAAAGAAGGATGGGACTATACGGATGTGCATTGATTACCGCCAGTTGAACAAAGTCACCATCAAGAACAAGTACCTGTTGCCTCGTATTGATGATTTGTTTGACCAGCTGCAGGGTACTAGGGTGTTCTCTAAGATTGACCTGAGGTCAGGGTATCATTAGCTGAAGATTCCGGACTCGGATGTTCCGAAGACTGCATCCCGGACTAGATATGGCCATTATGAGTTCCTAGTGATGTCCTTTGGCTTGACCAATGCACCAGCATCATTTATGGATCTGATGAACAGGGTATTCAGGTCTTATATTGATTCCTTTGTCATCGTCTTCATTGACGACATCTTGATATACTCACGTAGCTTGGGGGAGCACGAACAGCATTTGAGAGTAGTGCTTCAGACCTTGCGAGAGCAGAAGCTGTATGCTAAGTTCTCCAAGTGTGAGTTTTGGCTTGAGTCAGTTGCATTTCTGGGACATATTGTGTCCGGAGAGGGTATTAAGGTAGATCCCAAGAAGATTGAGGCAGTTCAGAGTTGGCCACATCCCACTTCAGTGACTGAGATCAGGAGTTTCCTGGGTTTAGCAAGTTATTACCGGCGATTTGTGCAGGGCTTTTCATCCATTGCCTCGCCCTTGACTAGGCTGACCCAGAAGGGTGCCCCATTCATTTGGTCCGATGATTGCGAGCAGAGCTTTCAGAAGCTCAAGACAGCTTTGACTACGGCACCAATTCTTGTATTGCGTTCTGGTACGGGGATGTATATTGTGTATTGCGACGCCTCACGCGTTGGTCTGGGATGTGTGTTGATGCAAGAGGGGAGAGTTATTACATATGCCTCGAGTCAGCTGAAGATTCATGAGAAAAATTACCCTGTGCACGATCTAGAGTTGGCAGCGATTGTTCATGCTCTTAAGATATGGAGGCACTATTTGAATGGGGTGCCTTGTGAGGTTTACACCGATCACCGCAGCTTACAACATTTGTTCAAGCAGAGGGATCTTAATTTGAGACAGCGCATGTGGCTTGAGTTGCTGAAGGACTATGACATTACCATTCTTTATCATCCAAGCAAGGCGAATGTGGTCGCGGATGCCTTGAGCAGAAAGGCGGAGAGCATGGGTAGCCTAGCATTCATTCCAGCGGAGGAGTGGCCCCTAGCTCTGGACATCCAGTCCTTAGCTAATAGGCTTCTGAGGTTGGACATTTCAGAGTCCAGCCGAGTTCTAGCATGTGTGGTTGCTCAGTCCTCGTTAGTGGGGGAGATTAAGGCTCAAAAGTATGATGATCCACATTTAGCGGTTCTTAGGGAGACGGTACTTCAGGGAGGTGCCAAGGAGGTTTCTATGGGCGAGGATGGTGTTCTGCGACTCCAGCGTCGTCTATGTGTTCCTAATGTTGATGGTCCGAGGGAGAGGATCCTAGAGGAGGCACACAGTTCGCGGTATTCTATTCACCCGGGAGTCACGAAGATGTATCGTGCTTTGAGGCAGCATTACTGGTGGAGGGGGATGAAGAAGGACATAGTGAAGCATGTGACTAAGTGTTTGAATTGCCAGCAGGTCAAGTATGAACATCAGAGGCCAGGTGGCCTACTTCAGCAGATGCCCATCCCAGAGTGGAAGTGGGAACGCATCACCATGGACTTCGTAGTTGGGCTACCGTGGACTTTGCGGAAGGTTGATTCAGTGTGGGTCACTGTGGATAGATTGACCAAGTCAGCCCATTTCATTCCAGTGGCGACTACTTATACAGCGGAGAGGTATGCTCAGATCTATATTCGGGAGATAGTCCGGTTGCATGGTGTGCCGGTGTCCATCATATCAGACAAAGGTCCTCAGTTCACTTCCCATTTCTGGAGAGACGTGCAGAGTGAGTTGGGGACTCGGGTAGAGCTTAGCACAGCATTCCATCCTCAGAACGACGGACAGTCAGAGCGGACAGTGCAGATCTTGGAGGATATGCTTAGAGCATGTGCGATTGATTTTGGAGGCCAGTGGGATCAGTTCTTGCCCTTAGCGGAGTTTGCATACAATAACAGCTACCAGTCCAGCATAGAGATGGCCTCGTACGAGGCATTATATGGTAGACGTTGTCGTTCTCCTATCAGGTGGTTTGTGCCTGGAGAGGCTAAGGTACTTGGCACAGATCTAGTACAGGATGCCTTGGATAAGGTAAAGCTGATTCAGGAGAGGCTTCGCACAGCTCAGTCCAGACAAAAGAGCTACGCAGATCAGAAGGCACGGGATGTATTATTTATGGTTGGTGAGAAGGTTCTCTTGAAGGTCTCGCCCATGAAGGGCATTATGAGGTTCGGGAAGAAGGGCAAGTTGAGCCCAAGGTTTATTGGCCTCGTTGAGGTGTTGAGACGAGTTGGGGAGGTTGCTCATGAGCTTGCTTTACCCCCCGGTCGTTTTGCCTTTGAGAACCCCGTTCCCCTAAATTAAGCCTTCCATACTTGCTTCAGCTAATTCATGACTTGCGGGGGCGATTGGTTTGGAAGTTGGAAGGGTTTAGAGCAAAATATGCCCAATTTCTTCTTTAAGATTTCTTAAAAGACCAAGTTTGAAATCGATCAACATTTTAGGAAAACGAACCCGGAATTGTGATTTGACAATTTCTGAGGGTCCGTGGGAAAATATGGGACCTGGGCGTATGCCCGGAATCGAATTCCGAGGTCCCTAGCCCGAGTAATAAATTTTTATCTAAAATTATTGAATTGAAGCTTTAAAGAATTAAAGAAACTAAGAAATCATTGATTCCCTAGGTATCGGGCTCGGATTTTGGTTCCAAAGCTTGGTACAGGTCCGTAATGTAATTTAACACTTGCCCATAAAATTTGGTTCCAATCCGAGTAGTTTAAGGGCGTTTTGACCCGTTAGAGGAGAGTTAAGAACTTGAAGATTCAATAGTTTGATTCATTTGGTTTAAGGGGGTGATTCCAAGATTTAGCGTTGTTTTGGGAGTTTTGAGGGTTCGAGTAGGTCCGCCTCGTGATTTCAGACTTGTTGGTATGTTCGGGCGGGGCTCGGGAGCCCCGAGCGTCAAATAAACGAGGTTCGAGCGAAGTAGAAAACTTAGAAAGGGTTGGAGGTTGCTGCTTCTGTCATAACCGCATCTGCGGTTCTTGAGCCGCAGAAGCGGGACCGCAGATGCGGTCATGCCATCGCAGAAGCCAAAAGGGGGAGGCCCAAAGAAAGCTACAGAAGCGGCCCAGGGACCGCAGAAGCGGTCCCGTTTATGCGATCCCTAGACCGCAAATGCGGTCCAGCTATTTAATTCCCAAGCCGCAGAAGCGGCCAGGTAACCGCAGGAGCGGTTCCGCATGTGCGGGCCTCAGACCGCAGAAGCGGTCCAACCCCCCCTCACCCACTTTTGCAGATGCGGCCACCTCTCGGTAGGTGCGGGACCGCAGATGTGGTCCCCTAACCGCAGAAGCGGAAATCGCTGTAAGGCAGTGAATGCATTTAATCCGAGTTCAAAGTCATTTGCCCCATACACTAATCCACACTTGGGCGATTTTGGTGGTTCCAAAGAGAGGGTTTCAATATATTATTGTAAGGTAAGTAATCTCCCACCATTATGAGTTAAATTACATGAACATTAGGTAGATTAAACACTAAAATTTAGTAAAAATCAAGGGTTAGAGCTAGACCTAAGGTTTTAGCAAAACTAAGATTTAAGCATGGAATTTGTTATGAAATGGACTGGAAATCATATATTATTGATCCTTAGGTTGTAGAGAACAATTTTCTTCGAAAAATATCGGAATCCGGGCGCGTGGTCCCGGGGTTGGAATTTAGGAAACTTGTGGAAAAGGGTGGGAAAATAATTAAATAGTTAAAATTCGACCTTTTAAGCCCTTATTGACTAGTTCTTACCTATTTTAACTAGCTTGTGATCGTTCGGCTACGAATTAAGAGATTGGGCTTGTTCGTGATATTGGGAGCGTGCTTCGGAGCGAGGTGAGTCTCCTTTCTAACCTTGTAAGAGGGAATTGTCCCCATAGGATTAATAATTGAGTATTTATTGCTAAATGCGGGGGCTACGCACGCGCTAGGTGACGAGAGCCCGTGCGTAGCTACTACTATGTTAATTGTCCGAGTAGCTTAGGACCCACAACATGCCTATTAAATATAACTCTCTATATTATCTTGTTAATACGAGCACTTAGGGTATGCTAGAGACTTGAAAAGGGAATAAAAACGTACTTGTATAATTATCTAAGTCTTGCTTGGCATTTATGACTATTGATGTGCCTTGTGTGTAAACTTGATATTTCTTCTTATTTGTGGATCGGGCTGATCGCCTCGGTATGAATAGATGCATCTATAGGCGCGCCGTCGACCCTCGGCAAGTGCACAATTTATTTCTATTGGTTCGGGCCGTCGCCTCGGCATATTTGCGCATGCTTATATAGCTTTGCCTGAGAATGTTAAATGTTGATATTGCCTTCCATGGGCTAAAATGAATTGATAAATGTAACTGAAGAACTTGATTTGCAAGGATTTTAGTGAGATTATGAATTATATACATGTTGTAAACTGTTGCGTATCGAATACTTTTTATTGTTAAAATCATATTTAAAATATTATTTGACCCTAGTGAGTATCAAGTCGACCTCTCGTCTCTACTTCTTCGAGATTAGACGGGATACTTACTGGGTACATATTGTTTATGTACTCATGCTACGCTTCTGTACTTAAATGTACAGGGTTTGAGGCAGGTGAATCTGGTCATTACTCTGGTGCGCAGTCGTGAGCCGGCGTGGGACTTCTACAGTGAGCTGCTTTTCCCTCCATTGTCGATCCGCAGCAGAAGAAGTCTCTCTTTTGTATTTCTATTTCTGTCTATTTGGACTCAGACAGTATGATA
>NW_017678495.1:18426-21529 GCF_001879085.1 Nicotiana attenuata
GAATAGAGATAGGCTGAGTGCCCGGCACCAGATCAATACCGAAATCAATGTCCCTGTCCGGTGGCATGCCCGGCAGGTCTGCTGGAAACACATCTGGAAAATCCCTCACAATGGGAACAGAGTCAAGACTAGGAGTCTCAGCTCTAACATCTCTCACAAAAGCCAAATACGATAGACAACCTTTCCCAACCATCCACTGGGCCTTAAGAAAGGAAATCACCCTGCTGGGAACATAGTCAGTCATACCACGCCACTCAATCCTCGGAACACCCGGTATAGCCAATGTGACTGTCTTGGCGTGACAGTCTAGAATAGCATGGCACGGAGATGGCCAATCCATGCCCAGAATAATATCAAAATCTACCATGCTCAACAGCAACAAGTCAATTCGGGTCTCCAGACCCCCAATAGTAACAAGACAAGACCGATATACATGGTCTACAACAATAGTATCGCCCATCGGGGTGGATACGTGTACAGGTAAAGCAAGACACCCTCGGGTCGTACCCAAATGATGAGCAAAGTATGAAGATACATAGGAATAAGTTGAGCCGGGATCAAATAAAACTGAGGCATCCCTGTGGCAGACTGAAATAATACCTGTGATAACTGCATCCGAGGCAATAACATCTGACCTGCCCTGAAGAGCATAGAAGCGGGCCTGACCACCGCCCGATCGGCCTCCCGCTCTGGGGCGACCCCTGACTGTCTGACCCTTACCCCTAGCTGGTGGGGCGGGTGCTGAAGATACTGGGCCAGAAGATGAGGGCTGGCCCCTCTGCTGAGATGAACTGGTTGCACGGCGAGGACACTCCCTCCGCATATGCCCGAACTCACCACACTCGTAGCAACTCTCGGGTGCTGGGAACTGGGACTTGAGGGAAACCCTCGCGCTAGAGTGGATAGCTGATGCACTTGGCCGGGATGAACCCTGAACAGATGGGGCATGAGACGAACTCTGCGCTGGAAGTGCACTAAGAGATGGCTGACTCTGCTGAGAGCCCTGATAACCCCGACCAGAAGATGACCCACGATACTCAGAGCGAGCTGTCTGATGAGGCCTGAATGATCGACCTCTGCTCTGCTGGAACTGACCCCTAGTCGGGGCACCACTGAAGCTACCAGAACCTCGAGGCCTCTTGGCCTCCCTCTCCTCTCTGTCCTGACGGCGATCCAACTCAATATCACGAGCAATATCAACTGCATCCTCAAAGGAAATACCCAGAACTCTCTCTCGAGTCATAAGAATACGAAGGTGATAGTTAAGTCCATCTACAAACCTCTTGATCCTCTCACTGTCGGTCGGAACCATCCATGAGGCATGACAGGCCAACTCGCCTCATACTGGGTCACAGTCATGTCTCCCTATCGAAGCCACTCGAACTGCCTACGCAGCTCCTCCCTCTGAGACCGTGGTACCCACTTCTCCAAAAAGATAGTGGAGAACTCCTGCCATGACAAAGGCGCTGCACCTGCCGGCCTATGCCGCTCAAATGCCTCCCACCATGTGAAGGCAGCCCCAGTGAACTGAAATGCGGTAAATGCTACCCCGCTGGACTCCAAGATCCCTACCGTCCGAAGCATACGCTGGCACTTGTCAAGAAATCCCTGGGCATGCTCGCCCTGAGCACCACTGAAAACTGGAGGCTGAAGCCTAATGAAACTCTCGAGACGACACTGCTCATCGTATGGCGTAGCTGGAACCACAAAATCCTGAACTGGTACAACCGGCTGAGCTGGAGCTGCTCCCGGTGTCTGTAAACCCTGCATCACCTGCTCGGGTGTGAGAGCAGCGGGGGTCTGACTGCCTCCCCCTGCCTGAGAAGTAGCTGCTGCAGTGGTGGCTGAGACTACCTGGGCTAGGCCAGTGCAAACCGATAGTATCTGGGCCAAGATCTCCTGGAGACCCGGAATCATAATGGGCACTGCTGGTGCCTGCACAGGTGCTGCTGGAGCATCAACAACTGGGGTCTGGCCCTGAACTGAGGCAACTGGTGGGTCAACAGGTGCTGCCCCTGCTGCTCTGCCTCGACCACGACCACGACCGTGTCCACGGCCTCGAGAGGGTGGTACTGGTGGTCGTCCTACACGTCTGGTAGCACGGGTTCTCGCCATCTACGAGAGAATAGAATACAGAAGTTTAGTTCTCGGATCAACAAAGTCGCACGACAAGAATTTAAGGAACATGAAGTTTTCCTAAAGGTTCTGCAGCCTCCCGAGGAGAAATACAGGCGTCCCCGTACCGCTCTGCGAGACTCTACTAAACCGGCTCATGATTCGCGAGACCAGATAACCTAGGCTTTGATACCAACTTGTCACGACCCAAACCCCGGTCGTGATGGAGCCCAACACCTTGTTAGGCAAGCCCGACCATTCAACAAATACCCCAACTATTGGTGATTCAAGAGTTTAAACACAGTTATTAAATAACCAAACCAGTATACAAAAGGCTATAAATACGGAGAAAGTGTACTGAAATCCAACAGAATACAAGAAACATAAGCCCATAACAGGATTCAGTGTCACGACCATGAGCCTCTAATACAGAGTGTCATACTAACAATACTGTCTAAGAAGCAGAATAATAAAAGATAAGGGTAGGAGGGAAGAATCAGGGCTGCGAACGCCGAGCGGCTACCTGATGCTCCCGAAGAAATGCTGATCCGCTAGATAGGTCCTCCCTCAGACTGTGATGCACCTAAATCTACACACAAGGTGCAGGGAGAAAAGTGAGTACTCCGACTCAGTGAGTAATAGCAATAAATAACGACTGAAAGTAAGAATTCTCGTAAAAACACTACACAGTTCTATAACAAACAGTAAAGGCAGTAGACAACAGCTAAGTGGGGAAAAATAGGTGAATATCTCTCAAAGTCCGGCAATTTACCTAAACTGTTGCGGCGTGCAGCCCGATCTGTACAGAATACTGCTGCAGCGTGCAGCCCGATCCGATAATAGTATATACTGCTACGGCGTACAACCCGATCCAATAATAATATATACTGCTGCGGCGTGCAGCCCGATCCAATAATAATAGTCGACTGCGCTCACTGGGGGTGTGCAGACTCCGGAGGGGTTCCTACAGCCCAAGCGCTATACTACT
>NW_017678496.1:0-311 GCF_001879085.1 Nicotiana attenuata
CAGGGCCTCCATTCCCTAGTCGCCTTTTGCCAACATTATGGCTCCAACCCTAAGTTGAGATTTTAGACATAGGGCCTCCATTCCCTAGTCGCCTTTTTTCAAACATTACGGCTCCAATCCCTGAGTTGAAATTTTAGACATAGAGCCTACATTCCGTAGTCGCCTTTTGCCAACATTAGGGCTCCTATCCCTAAGTTGAGATTTTAGACACAGGGCCTCCATTCCCTAGTCGCCTTTTGGCCAACATTAGGGCTCCAATCCCTGAGTTGACATTTTTAGACATAGGGCCTCTATTACCTAGTCGCCTTTTT
>NW_017678496.1:5132-5498 GCF_001879085.1 Nicotiana attenuata
CGCCATTCCCTAGTCGCCTTTTTTGCCAACATTAGGGCTCCAATCCTTAAGTTGAGATTTTAGACATAGGGCCTCCATTCCCTAGTTGCCTTTTTGCAACCATTAGGGGTTCAATCCCTGAGTTGAGATTTTAGACATAGGGCCTCATTCCCCAGTAGCCTTTTTGCCAACTTTAGGGCTCCAATCCCTGAGTTGAGATTTTTTAGACATAGGGCCTCCATTCCCTGGTCGCCTTTTTGGCAACATTAGGGCTCCAATCCCAGAGTTGTGATTTTTAGACACAGGGCCTCCATTCCCTAGTCGTCTTTTTGCAAACATTAGGGCTCCAATCCCTAAGTTGAGATTTTTAGACATAGGGCCTCCATT
>NW_017678496.1:5583-6165 GCF_001879085.1 Nicotiana attenuata
GCTCCAATACCTGAGTTGTGCCTTTTTACATATAGGGCCTGCATTCCCTAGTCGCCTTTTGCCAACATTAGGGCTCCAATCCCTGAGTTGTGCCTTTTCAGACGTAGGGCCACCATTCCCTAATCGCCTTTTGCCAACATTAGGGCTCCAATCCCTAAGTTGAGATTTTTAGACATAGGGCCTCCATTCCCTAGTCGCCTTTTTGCCAACATTCGGGCTCCAATCCCTGAGTTGAGATTTTAGATATAGGGCCTCCATTTCCTAGTCGCATTTCATGCCAACATTGGGGCTCCAATTATGAGTTGAGATTATTAGACATAGGGCCTCCATTCCTTAGTCGCCTTTTTGCCAGCATTAGGGCTCCAATCCCTGAGTTGAGATTTTTAGACATAGGGCCTCCGTTCCCCAGTCGCCTTTTTGCCAACATTAGGGCTCCAATCCCTAAGTTGAGATTTCAGACATAGGGCCTCCATTCCCTGGGGTTGTTTTTTCCAACATTAGGGCTCCAATCCCTGAGTTGAAATTTTTAGACATAGGGCCACCATTCCCATGTCGCCTTTTTGCCAACATTAGGGCTCCAAT
>NW_017678496.1:10840-11099 GCF_001879085.1 Nicotiana attenuata
TTTTCCAACATTAGCGCTCCAATCCCTGAGTTGTGCCTTTTTAGACATAGGGCCTCCGTTCCCTAGTCGCCCTTTGCAAACATTAGGGCTCCAATCCCGGAGTTGTGCCTTTTTAGACATAGGGCCTCCGTTCCCTAGTCGCCCTTTGCAAACATTACGGCTCCAATCCCTGAGTTGTGCCTTTTTAGACATAGGGCCTCCATTCCCTAGTCCCCTTTTGCCAACATTAGGGCTCCAATCCCTGAGTTGTGCCTTTTAG
>NW_017678496.1:16051-16328 GCF_001879085.1 Nicotiana attenuata
AGGGCTCCAATCCCTGAGTTGAACCTTTTAGACATAGGGCCTCCATTCCCTAGTCTCCTTTTTCCAACATTAGGGCTCTGATCCCTGAGTTGTGCCTTTTTAGACATAGGGCCTCCGTTCCCTAGTCGCCCTTTGCAAACATTAGTGCTCCAATCCCTGAGTTGTGCCTTTTTAGACATAGGGCCTCCATTCCCTAGTCGCCTTTTCCAACATTAGGGCTCCAATCCCTGAGTTGTGCCTTTTTAGACATAGGGCCTCCATTCCCTAGTCGCCTTTT
>NW_017678496.1:21324-21529 GCF_001879085.1 Nicotiana attenuata
CGCCTTTTGCCAACATTAGGGCTCCAATCCCTGAGTTGTGCCTTTTTAGACGTAGGGCCTCCATTCCCTAGTCGCCTTTTGCCAACATCAGGGCTCCAATCCCTGAGTTGAACCTTTTAGACATAGGGCCTCCATTCCCTAGTCTCCTTTTTCCAACATTAGGGCTCTGATCCCTGAGTTGTGCCTTTTTAGACATAGGGCCTCC
>NW_017678497.1:0-21519 GCF_001879085.1 Nicotiana attenuata
CTTGGTTTTGAAAGGGCTTGAAAGCTAGTCAATATTGTCAGATTTGAGTGTTCTGGTTGTTAAGAATTGGGTATCAGTGTTCAAATTCAATTTCTCTGGGTTTTGAACTGTTAAGTCTGTTGTTCCATTGAATTTTGGAGTTAGTTTCTGTGGTTTCATCGTTGGATCTGTGGCTGTCTGTTGCTGGGATTCACTGAACTGCTGCTGACATTCCTCTTTTCTCTATTATTTTACACTTCCAGGTACACATTTGAACCATGTATTGATGTAGCTTTGACGATGAGATACTGAAATGAAATACATCATACATTGGCCTCCTGAAATCCATGTGTTCTAGCTGCTATAATGAAATAGATAATAGATGATCTATATTTGTCTAGGTCTTCTTTTGATTTGCATTGACATTGTATAACTGGACTGAAACTGGGCTGTAGTGGACATATATTGGATGGGTGAGCTACGGGCTTGTGCGTGCTCGTTAGAACTGTTAGTAGTGTGTTTGCGTTTAGCATAATAACATCGGGTAGCTAATTCATAAGGTTAAAAATGACGCGAATTAGGACTGGTTTCCTGGAAATGCTGTTTGGATAATCATTGTTATTTGTAGGTTAGTTGATTTAATTTTAAATGCACATTACTCAGAAATCCAGGCTGAATCGCTGTCTATTAATTGAAGTTTAAGACTGGCATATATAATCCTATAAGCATGAAGTTCAATTGATTCTTTGGTCTTAGTCTATTCACGTTTGATTGACATTGCAATGTGCAGAGGTACATTTAAAAGGAACGAGTTAACACGATAAGATAGGCTGCAAACATTGTTTGAAATAGCCATTGCTGTTTATACCAGATTTCAACGCATGATTGAATTTGTTCAAGATAGATCAACTGAAGTTTGCAGGCTTTGATTTTGTATTTGGCCTAAAAATGTTAGCCCGCTTCAAATTTAAAAGTGACACTGGGCTTTTAGGTGTGTCAATGGTCTAAGCGGCCCAGCCCCTTAAAAAATGAAACCTGGTCCGCTTTGGAACGCCAGATATGGAACGTCCTCATCTGTTCAGTTGCTAGGCCCAATTGTTGGAAATTGAATTATGGAATCTTGGACCATTCACATCTGCTAGTTAATTAGGGCTCTTCTTTTAGAGACAACTTAAGCAGAAAAGTGTAGTTAGCTTTTAGGTTGGCCTTTGATAATAAAATGAGATGAGCCTCGCTAAATAAACACCTAAATCGCGGGGCCCTCAATAAATGTTACATAAAAATACTTAGAATTCGGGCAGACCGTTTAGCGAATTTCACGGTCTTCCCCAAAGATAATAAATGCGTAGTTGCTTTAGGCGCGTATTTTAATAATATTACCTTCCTAAATGTGGGTGCACATTTATGTGACCCAAATCTAAATCTCAACGAAGTTGAAGTGTGTTGACAATCACGGGTGCACTGGTGTGACGTGGTTCAAGACGCATTTTCACGACGTTGCAATTCTTATTAAAAATAACAATAAAAGCGGTTTACTACTAAAAGGCATTTAGGTTAGAATATGTTTTTAAAATCAGATAAAAGCAAATACAACAGTTGAGCGACCGTGCTAGAACCACGGAATCCGGGAATGCCTAATACCTTCTCCCGGGTTAACAGAATTCCTTACTCGGAGTTCTGGTTCGTGGACTGTTAACAGAGTCATAATTTCCTCGGATCGGGATTCAAACGGTGACTTGGGACACCATTAATCTCCCAAGTGGCGACCCTGAATATTAATAATAAATCCCGTTCCGACTGTCCTTTAATTGGAAAAACTCCTTTGCACCCTCACCGGTGTAGAAGAAAAGGAGGTGTGACAGCTCTGGCGACTCTGCTGGGGATCGAACCCAGAATCATTGGTTCAGGGTTCAGAATTCGAGCTTAGATATATTGTTGTATTTGGCTTTATCTGATTTTTTTTCCCACATGTTTCATGCTAAATGTGCAAAATGTTGCTTTTTACCGCTTTGATATTATCTGGATTGTATATAAACTGTGGCAAAACCCTTCTCTTCTCACCTCCGGGGATGTGCTCACTGGTGGAGACTCCCTATTCTTTTAGTGTCAATACCCCGAAATAAGAAAGAGGCTGGACAAGTTACTAAGCCGGATGGCCTTTTGGTTCCCGGTACGTAGCCCCCTCCTCGACTCGAGTTGTCCGCTCGGGTACACAGTCTAGAACACATACCCAGGTTTTAAACCTAGAAGAACTTGACTTCATGCCGGATCCCTAGTAGGAACGCTTATTTGTATCATGTGCATTTTGACTTAGGGGACTCAATACAGGGGTTGGGTCCGTCTAGGACAGGTGTACCCGGAATAATGGACCATCCTGATGCATCCTACTTGTGCATTTATCTGTTTGGAACTCGCATGCTGACCGGCTTTGAATATCTGTGAAAAATTGGAAAAACCAAAAGAGAAAATAGCAGTGTAGAGAGTTAATTTCCTATATTAGAAAAACCAATGTCCAAGTAGTGCCGAAATGCTGCCGAATTTTTGAGAAAATGAAAAATGAAAAAGAAGAAAAGTTCTTTTTAGTTTGCCAATGGAAAAAAAAAACAAAAAGAGTTTTATTTTCAAATTAGTTTATTTTATTTTATTTGCCACTGAAAAGAAAATATAAAAAATAGTCTTGCTTTCAGAAGTAGCGTATTTGCAAAAAAAAAAAAAAAAATGAATGGAGAAGAAAAACAAAAAGAGTTTAGTTTTCGGAAATAGTTAGTTTCATTTGCCCGAACTACGCTGATTTGATTCTCACCGGATGTGAGATACGTAGGCAACCCTCATCGGGTCCAACCTCCCCTTTTTCAAAAATAGCCAAAAAAATGCCAAATTTTTTTTTTTTAACTTCATCACGAATAAGTCGGGTGCCGCCATTCTTGTTTAAAATAAGCCGAATGTCCCCAAAAGGGCGCCGGAAGGCTGTTTTTGCAAGAACAGCCACCCTGAGTCATTTTTTAACGGTTAGCAGGCACAACCTTAAAAACTTCTTTACGAAGTGCTGAAAGGCCGTATCCGCAATACCGGCTGTTTGTTTAAAGTGGAAATTTGAACAGAGATTGTGCCATTTTTCTCTTTAGGGTCAAAATAAGTGATTAAAATCACCTTAATAAATGTGCAGGACGAGCACGACTCAAAAGGAATTATTTTCAATCATGCATAAAATCTCTTTGGAGTTACGTCTGTGGTGGAACGATTTAGGCGGAGAAGGGCAAGCTGCAGTCAAGAAGCATTTGAAAGGGCTTACCGGTTTGCTCGATATTGCGCCTTGGGGAGATATTATTAGAGCACTGGTTACATGTTGGGATCCAGCACATAATGTGTTCCATTTTTCAGACTTTGAGCTTATCCCGACATTAGAAGAAATAGCTGGCTACATTGGAAAGGATGAAGTTCCGTTGAGGCACAAATACTTGGTTGCCCCCAGAGTTGTAGCTGTGCACAGATTTCTAGATTCTTTAAAGATAGTCAGAACCGTCCATAACACAGATCTGGCAAATGGCTTTTGTACTCTGAGCTTCATATATCATCGATATGGCCATATCGGGGGGTTCAACAACCCAGAAAGTAAGATATGTAGCAAAGGAAACCGCCAAAAGTGGGAAGAGCATCGACGTTTCGCCTTTATGGTAGCTTTCCTGGGGCTTTTAGTATTTCCAAGGAAGGATGGGAACATTGACATAAAAATAGCTGGGGTCGTCAGCACATTAATTACTCAAGCCAAAAGTACACTTGCACCTATGATATTGGCCGACATCTTCCGTGCTCTTACAGCTTGCAAGGCCGGGGAAGCTTTCTTCGAAGGGTGNACTACATGAGTATGCAGCAGCACATCAGAATCAAAGAAGCACATAGTTCAAATTCCCCTCCAGATGTTACAAACATGTTCCAAAACATTCCAGGGAACAAATGAGACTACCCAATGAACTGATTAATACACAAGGGCCATTTGGACAACAATATGATTTAAATGCATCAGTTATACCCCGAATTGACGAAATAAAACTCACTGAAAACTCTTACCCAACGATGAACCTATCAAAAACAAACTCACCCCTGCAGATTTCCTTTGACTGATTAGTAATCGCAAAACCAAACAGAACTCATATAAACACATGAACTACTAGTACATCAGAGCTACTACAAGCTAACAGTGCAGAAATTTACACTCGAAATAGTGCAAATAGACTGCTTGGGCAGTGCAAACGGGGCAGATTTTCAGCGGAGTGATCCCAGGCTAACTCAGAAGTCGACTCAAGTAAACATGGTAACTTTTAGGCTTAGACACTAACTCAGAATGTTTTATTCAAGTAAACATCAGTTCATCCAGTTAAGGCATCCGACAGACCTCACATCTGTTAAACCTTTAGGCTAATGGTTTCATTTCAAAACTCTTAAAAGAGCATACTAACATCAAGTCAGTAGAGACGTCAACCAAAGATCCCGATTCAGAGAACAACATAGCAGGATTAACATTAGACAAAACCCTTCAACATATGCACTGGCTCGACTAATGCACCATGTCAAACATAATTGTGAGCACGTGATTTTTGCCCTAAGTGAATTACTCCCAAAGATTCAAACAAAAGGATTTTTCGAATTTTGTGTTATGTTCTGCTAATTGTTTGCATTTTTATTTGTGCATTTTAATTCATATAAAAATATAAAAAAATACACTTGGCACTTACATTTAGGATTTAATTTCATATTTTAGGATCAATTAGCGGTTAAGTTGGCTTTTAGAACAAAATATAAAAAAATAACAAAAATAGTTCACTTTTTCTTTTTTTTAATTGTTTAATTGAGAATTCGTCATGAAATAGATTTCAAATAATTTTAGGAGTAATTAGTTTAACTTTGGAATATATTAGGACTTTATTTTAATTTTTAGCAGATCAGAAAATAAAATACAAATAAATATATAAAATACAAAAATAAAAACAAAACAAATTGAATAAAGAGAGAATAAAAAAAGGCTATTAAAACAAAAAAGGAGGGCTTGTCTTGAAGGATCCGGAACTAGGCCTTTTTTAATTGATTCGGTCTTAGCCCAAAAGAATACACCCCTGGACCAGGCCCAAACGCTACAAACCCGATCCAGCCCCCCCATATACCAAACGACATCGTTTCATGCCGGATTGATCTGGACCATCGAGGTTTCTTTAATCGAACGGTCAGGAACACGGGAGTCTTTGGTATAAGACTGTCTGAAGGCCCCCCGCCCCTCGGAACCCCCCTACCCCCCTTCGTCTCACTAGCCATTAGAGACCATTCAACACCACCGTCCTCCGCCGCAAACCGCCGGCCGGAAATCGCCTCCGCCGGCGGCAGGTCTCCGATGGACCTCAAATTAACACCACGTGACCGCCTTCCCTTCCTCTTTCCAAATCCATGCCTCGTTTCCTTTAAATCTCACCCAAATTGTTCGAATAATCGAAACCCTAGCAGCCGCCTCCGTCGTGGCCGGCGGCGCCGGCGTGCAAACCCCACCCCATGAACACCATAGACTCGCCTCCACTCCTTCATCCCTAATCTCCAACTGGTTTTCCTCGAATCTCCTTGTATATGCTCGAATTTCAAATCTTAGGACGGGCAGAACCCTAAAATTCGATTGGGTTCGAGCTTGGCCGATTTCTTGCATCCAGCATTGAATTTGAGTTCTGAAATAACGTTTTCATTTGTTTTGGAAAAGAACGAACGATTATGTTATTCCGGGGCTCGAATCAAGTTTCCAGTGTCCGGTCTAGGCTCCTCAGGTAATGTTCTCTTGGTTTTTCTTTCTATTGTTTCCTTTTTATCTCTTCTCGATTAGTCAATTTAGGATTTGGTTGTCTTTTTGAATTCAATACAGGCATTCTTCTGTTATCTGATTTTTTTCTCTTTAATTAGCTTACATGTTTTCCAAGTCCTGTTTAGATTTCCTCATGTACGGTATTCTGAAATTTGCTTGCCTGAGTATGCGTTTGATTTTGTTTTGTTAATTGATTCTGTTTAAGGTATTGTTTGATCCTTATTTTTGTTAGTATGTGATTCGTTAGTTTTTGGTTAGTTTAATTCAGTCCGGCGTGGATTTAATTAGTAAATGTCACTGGGCTTAAATTGGTAATGTTTGGTTATAACTGAAATTAGAGTAGTTAGTTTAACTATAGTCAGATTCTAAATAGGGTAATAGGGGAATGGTCTGGTTCAGCTCAGTAATTCCAAGAGGGTTCAAAGGGTAGTTTAGGCATGAAAAAGGGTAGTTTCATTAAGATTGGTAAAATCAAAACTAAGGCAAGGATAGAATAGGAATTGTAATGGGTATAGACCCTTCTAGGATGGACTATAGTGCAGATTTCAGTAAACTTAGGGTAGTTACTTGTGTAACAAGTCAGAAAATAAAGGGTAAAAATAGAATTAAAATAGGGACTAATGGGTAAAGGGAAAATCTGAAATTGGACCCTAAGTTCACCTATAAATAGGCATTCATTTGCCTTGATTCAAAAAGTTTTTTGGAACCTCTAAAATTCCCAAAAAAAAAATAACATTCTTCCAGTTTTATTAGCAGAAATTCGAATCCAAACCCCTTTAGATCTTATATTTTCTTCAAAAAAAAAAATTCAAAAAAAAAAGAATAGAAAAATCCAAAAGAGGCTGCTACTGTTCCATCAGATTTCAGCTCTGAAATTTGAAAGATTCTCATCTCTGAATCAATTTTTGGTTTTCACCCTCTGTCTTGGTTTTGAAAGGGCTTGAAAGCTAGTCAATGTTGTTAGATTTGAGTGTTCTGGTTGTTAAGAATTGGGTATCAGTGTTCAGATTTAATTTCTCTGGGTTTTGAACTGTTGAGTCTGCTGTTCCATTGAATTTTGGAGTTAATTTCTGTGGTTTCATCGTTGGATCTGTGGCTGTCTGTTGCTGGGATTCACTGAACTGCTGCTGACATTCCTCTTTTCTCTATTATTTTACACTTCCAGGTACACATTTGAACCATGTATTGATATAGCTTTGACGATGAGATGCTGAAATGAAATACATCATACATTGGCCTCCTGAAATCCATGTGTTCTAGCTGCTATAATGAAATAGATAATAGATGATCTGTATTTGTCTAGGTCTTCTTTTGATTTGCATTGACATTGTATGACTGGACTGAAACTGGGCTGTAGTGGACATATATTGGATGAGTGAGCTACGGGCTTGTGCGTGCTCGTAGAACTGTTAGTAGTGTGTTTGCGTTTAGCATAATAACATCGGGTAGCTAATTCATAAGGTTAAAAATGACGCGAATTAGGACTGGCTTCCTGGAAATGCTGTTTGGATAATCGTTGTTATCTGTAGGTCAGTTGATTTTAAATGTACATTACTCAGAAATCCAGGCTGAATCGCTGTCTATTAATTGAAGCTTAAGACTGGCATATATAATCCTATAAGCATGAAGTCCAATTGATTCTTTGGTTTTAGTCTATTCACGTTTGATTGACATTGCAATGTGCATTTAAAAGGAACGAGTTAACATGATAAGATAGGCTGCAAACATTGTTCGAAATAGCCATTGCTGTTTATACCAGATTTCAACGCATATTTGAATTTGTTCAAGATAGATCAACTGAAGTTTGCAGGCTTTGATTTTGTAATTGGCCTAAAAAATGTTGGCCCGCCTCACATTAAAAGTGGCACTGGGCTTCTGGGTGTGTCAATGATCTAAGCGGCCCAGTCCCTTAAAAATGAAACCTGGACTGCTTTGGAACGCCAGATATGGAACGTCCTCATCTGTTCAATTGCTAGGCCCAATTGTTGGAGATTGAATTATGGAATCTTGGACCATTCACATCTGCTAATTAATTAGGGTTCTTCTTTTAGAGACAACTTAAGCAGAAAAGTGTAGTTTGCTTTTAGGTTGGCCCTCGATAATAAAATGAGATGAGCCTCGCTAAATAAAACACATAAATCGCGGGGCCCTCAATAAATGTTATATAAAAATACTTAGAATTCGGCGGACCGTTTAGCGAATTTCACGGTCTTCCCCAAAGATAATAAACGAGTACCTGCTTTAGGCGCGTATTTTAATAATATTACCTTCCTAAATATGGGTGCGCATTTATGTGACCCAAATCCAAATCTCAACGAAGTTGAAATGTGTTGACAATCACGGGAGCACTGGTGCAACGTGGTTCGAGACGCATTTTCACGACGTTGCAAGTCTTATTAAAAATAACAATAAAAGCGGTTTACTACTAAAGGCATATAGGTTAGAATATGTTTTGAAATCAGATAAAAGCAAATACAACAGTTGAGCGACCGTGCTAGAACCACGGAATCCGGGAATGCCTAATACCTTCTCCCGGGTTAACAGAATTCCTTACTCGGAGTTCTGGTTCGCGGACTGTTAACAGAGTCATAATTTCCTCGGATCGGGATTCAACCAGTGACTTGGGACACCATTAATCTCCCAAGTGGCGACTCTGAATATTAATAATAAATTTCGTTCCGACTGTCCTTCAATTGGAAAAACTCCTTTACACCCTCACTGGTGTAGCGAAAAAGGAGGTGTGACAGCTCTGGCGACTCTGCTGGGGACAAGAACCCAGAACTTTGGTTCAGGGTTGAGAATTCGAGCTTAGATATATTGTTGTATTTGGCTTTATCTGATTTTTCTTCATGTTTCATGCTAAATGTGTAAAATGTTGCTTTTTACTGCTTTTATATTATCTGGATTGTATATAAACTGTGGCGAAACCCTTCTCTTCTCACCTCCGGGGATGTGCTTATTGGTTGAGACTCCCTATTCTGTTAGTGTCAATACCCTGAAATAAGAAAGAGGCCGGACAAGTTACTAAGTCGGATGGCCCTTTGGTTCCCGGTACGTAGCCCCCTCCTCGACTCGAGTTGTCCGCTCGGGTACACAGTCTAGAACACATACCCAGGTTTTGAACATAGAATAACTTGACCCCATGCCGGATCCCTAGTAGGAACGCTTATCTGCATCATGTGCATTTTAACTTAGGGGACTCAACACAGAGGTTGGGTCCGTCTAGGACAGGTGTACCCGGAATAATGGACCATCCTGCTGCATCCTACTTGTGCATTTATCTGTTTGGGACCCGCATGCTGACCGGCTTTGAATATTTGGGAAAAATTGGAAAAAAATCAAAAGAGAAAATAGCAGTGTAGAGAGTTAATCACCTATATTAGAAAAACCAATGTCCAAGTAGTGCCGAAATGCTGCCGGATTTTTGAGAAAATAAAAGAAAAAGAAGAAAAGTATGTTTTTGTTCTTAGTTTGTTCTGTTGGCCAATGGAAAGAAAAAACAAAAAGAGTTTTATTTTAATAGTGAATTTGCCAATTAAAAAAAAAAAGAGTCTTGTTTTCAAAAATAGTTAGATTTATTTGCCCGAACTACGCTGGTTTGATTCTCACCGGATGTGAGATACGTAGGCAACCCTCATCGGGTCCAACCTCCCCTTTTTTTTAAAAAAAAAATAGCCAAAAAATGCCAAAATTTTTAATTTCATCATGAACTAGTCGGGTGCCGCCATTCTTGTTTAAAATAAGCCGAATGTCCCCAAAAGGGCGCCGGAAGGCTGTTTTTGCAAGAACAGCCACCCCGAGTCATTTTTAACGGTTAGCAGGCACAGCCTTAAAATCTTCTTTATGAAGGGCTGAAAGGCCGTATCCGCAATACCGGCTGTTTGTTTAAATTGGAAATTTGAACAGAGATTGTGCCATTTTTCTCTTTTAGGTCAAAATAAGTGATTAAAATCACCTTAAATGTGCAGGATGAGCACGACTCAAAATGAATTATTTTCAATCATGCATAAAATCCCTTTGGAGTTACGTCTGTGGTGGAACGATTTAGGCAGAGAAGGACAAGATGCAGTCAAGAAACACTTGAAAGGGCTTACCGGTTTGCTCGATATCGTGCCTCGGGGAGATATTATTAGGGCACTGGTTACATGTTGGGACCCAACACATAACGTGTTCCATTTTTCGGACTTTGAGCTTACCCCGACATTAGAGCAAATAGCTAGCTACATTGGAAAGGATGAGGTTCCGTTGAGGCACAAATACTTGGTTGCCCCCAGAGTTATAGCCGTGCACAGATTTCTAGACCTTTTGAAGATAGTCAGAACCGTCCATAACACAGATCTGGCAAGTGGCTTTTGTACTCTGAGCTTCATATATCATCGATATGGCCATATCGGGGGGTTCAACAACCCAGAAAGTAAGATATGTAGCAAAGGAAACCGCCAAAAGTGGGAGGGGCATCGACGTTTCGCCTTTATGGTAGCTTTCCTGGGGCTTTTAGTATTTCCAACGAAGGATGGGAACATTGACATAAAAATAGCTGGGGTCGTCAGCACGTTAATTACTCAAGCCAAAAGTACACTTGCACCTATGATATTGGCCGACATCTTCCGTGCTCTTACAGCCTGCAAGGCCGGGGAAGCTTTCTTCGAGGGGTGCAGTCTATTGTTACAAATGTGGTTGATCGAGCATCTGTGTCATCGTCCTCAGTTTTTGAGCTACGGGTCTCCAGAAAAAACATGTATAGAAGAGTTTTACATGAGGATTAAAGGGGCCGAATTGCCAGAAGGAGTCACGGGATGGACAACATATTTTCGGTCCCTCACTGCTAGCCAAATAGAGTGGACACTGGGATGGTTACCCGTTGATGAAATCGTATACATGCCGGCAGCCCGACCACATTTCCTCCTGATGGGGCTTAGAAGCATTCAGCCTTACGCACCGTATCGAGTGTTGAGGCAGCTGGGGAGATGCTAGATAGTACCCAAGGATGATGACCTCAGTTTGCAAGTGGTTGAGATTGGCCCTGATGGCCAGTTTCCTGAAGCAATGGTCCGCCAGGTCTGGAGCGAATGTCAATATTTGACGGAAAACACTTGTGTTCGAGATCGAGCCAAAGGAGAAGTGTCGCCTGATTATCAGGCTTGGTATAGAAGGGACGTTGCATTTGGAAGACCGGCCAAATGACCTCACATCCAGGAATTTGCCGAATCAGCACGAGAACAGTGGGATTGGTTAACTAAAGAAAATGAGTATAGGGCCCGCATAGGAGCATTGGAAAAACAGGTCCAGGACCTACGATTTGAGAGTAGCTTGCAAACCGCGGCTGATGAAGGTGAGAAAAAACAGTTGGCTAAAGAGAATGAAGCCTTACGGGCCCAAATCCAGAAAATGAAGTTAGAGACCAATAATCCTGTCAGAAGTGCCAAAGATGCGAAGCTTATAGCAAATCTAAGGCAAAAGGTGAACGACTACAATTTTGACCGCAACAAGGCAGAAAAGGACTTAGCTGGGGTCCGGAAACAATTGGCTAAAAATGCAGAAGAACGGGCCCGCATGGTTAAACAGTTAAAAGAAGAATATGACAATGAGGTCGCGGGATTAAAGAAAAAGGTTATTGCCACAGAAAACCGTATGATCAAGCAGGCAAAAGAGTTCAAAGTCGAAAGAGAACATTGTTACATGGCATTGGCACAGTTAGAAATGGACTTGCAACAACTCCGGGAACAAAGCCAAGCGGATGAGCGAATTTTGGAGGCCAGGGCCCAACAGATAGGGCGGTTGCTTCAAGAGAAAGGTAGAATCTGAGAAAGAATCTTAACCGTTGCTCATTCCATTGCTAGGAAATGTCAAATGTGCGAGAACATGACCCGTACCACCTTCCTGGCATCAGTGATGACATTTGTGAAGCAGATAATGAATGACCTAGACAGACTTCAAGGGGAACTTGCATATAGGCCCGTGGCGAGACCGAATGATGTCCCGCGGGCACCATGAGCTTTAATGTATTCGTAATTGTCTTTGAGTCTGCACTCTTTCTTCTATTAAAAAAAAAGAAGTTTGTCTTCCGAGTCTGTATTTCTTTTTTTGGAGTTAGGTCATTTGGGTTTGTATTTCTTTTTACCAGAGTCAGTGGATTGAGTCTGTATTTTTGTTTGAATTAGAATAGGGATGATGGAGTTTGTCGTTCTTAGAGTCTGTTAGTTATTTTGAGTCTTTGTAATAGAAAAGTCTGCTATCAATAAAATTGAAATTGCCAAAATATCATGCTCCTACTTTGCATTTATTTTTCATGAACTACGCTTGATCTGATTCACGCAGGGTCGTGATACGTAGGCAATCTCCATAGGATTCGACCATTTCTAAATAATAAAAGGGAAAACCAGAAAGGAATGATACAAACAAGGAAAAAAAAAACCAAATGAAAGAGAACCAAAAGAGGGGGAGCAAAACAAAGTGAAAAGATAAGAGTGGGAACTAATTGGCAAGAAAAGAAATGAAAGCCGGGATGACGCATGTGAATGAATAGAGGCATAACAGAAACGTTTGACTGCTTGGATGCATCCACCCATCAATGTGCGGTTATCTATTTATTAATGCCCTAACCGCTAACCAAGTTGTTGTTGATGAGTTCCAGATAGGTGTTTAAGCTGACTGGCATTCTGGCAACCCATCCTTACAACACTCGTTCCAAGGACAAGTCAAACATGACCAATCAGGATTTAGAAGCGAGCATTGTCGACCCATCCAGAGAGGAGGAGGCGGTGGACGTTAACACAATGAGAGAAGAGATGTATAAACTAAAGCAACAAATGGCCGAGATGTACCAGGCCTGGTCGAAGGGACATCCACCACCAGTCTATCCTGCCAAACCCAATTACCTCCCACCACCAGCTCAACCCCGAGACCCTCCCACAGTGAACTCATCTCCCGCTTTCCCTACTTATCAACAGTACTACGGAACCACCTCTCAGACACCACCACCACCACCAACCAAACAAATTCCATGTCCTCCACCACCAATTGCTCCAGTATTTGTGGCGCCTCCACCTGCCACGTTGCAGAGATCTTCCAGTGAGCCATTGTTTCCAACTCACGACAGCCAGTACTACCCTCCCGAGCCTACCTTTAAAGCTCCTGAGCCATATTCCTACACTCCTCGCTTTGAGCTCCCGGTGGAAACTGATAAGCCGCTTAAGGACCCGGAACAGGAAGAGATGTTTCGAAAAGTAAAAAGCCTGGAGCAATCCTTCAGGAACATGCAAGGATTGGGTGGCCAAGTCAGTGTGGCCTACAAAGATTTGTGCTTGTTTCCCGATGTCCAGCTGCCAGCAGGGTTCAAGTTACCAAAGTTTGATTTGTACGATGGACATGGTGACCCTGTAGCCCATCTGAGGGGATTCTGCAGCAAGATGAGGGGAGCTGGGGGAAAAGATGAGCTATTAATGGCTTACTTTAGTCAAAGCTTAAGTGGAGCAGCGTTAGAGTGGTACACACGACAAGATCATGCTCGGTGGTACACCTGGGACGACCTGGCTCAAGCATTTGCATGTCATTTTCAATACAATCTCGAAATTGTCCCGGACCGGCTGTCATTGACCAAAATCGAGAAGAAGCCCGGAGAAAGCTTTAGAGAGTACGGTTTCCGTTGGAGAGAACAGGCAGCAAGAGTTGATCCTCCGATGAAAGAGAATGAGATGGTTGATTATTTCCTTCAGGCTTTGGAGCCAACCTACTATGGTCATCTGGTGTCCGCGGTGGGGAAAACTTTCAATGAGGTCGTAAAGATGGGAAGTATGGTGGAAGAGGGTCTCAAGTCTAACAAGATTATGAGCTATTCGGCACTCAAAGCAACTACGCAGGCTATTCAAAGCGGCACCGGAGGAGTATTGGGAAAGAAAAAGAAAGAGGAAGTGGCAGTAGTGGAATCAAGGGTCTGGTCCAGGAGTCCGTCACCATATTATCACCAACCTCGCCCTCACCCCCAAGCTTACCCACATACTCCATATGGCCCACCACAACATTACTACCCGCCTCCTAATCCCCATTTCTCCGTCCATCATGCCCAGACATACCCCCAACCCCCTACCCATGCACAATGGCGCGCACCCACTCCCCAAAATACTTACCCATCTCAAAACGCTTACCCACCCCCAAGAACCAACAGAAATGCCGCTGGAACCAGTTACCGACCCAATCCCGCATTTAAGAATGATAGGTTGCAAAAGAAGAAGACTTTTACTCCTTTGGGTGAATCTTATACCAGCCTGTACCACAGATTAAGGCAGTTAGGCATGTTGAACCCGATCGAATCCAAATTACCAAACCCTCCCCCAAGGAACCTGGACCATTCAGTAAGCTGTGAGTATTGCTCTGGAGCGCCTGGACATGACACGGAGAAATGTTGGCATCTGAAAACCGCCATTCAAGAACTCATTGATACAAGGAGAATTGAGGTGCAGGCTCCGGAGACTCCCAATATCACGCAGAATCCGCTACCAATTCATCATGAGGCTCACATGATCGAGTTAGTGCAGAAGGGAGAATACAAGAAGCCGTCCCAGACTGTGATGATGATTAAGGCAAGTGAAACTAAAGCAAATGAGAAGTTGGTTGATGGGAAAGCCCTGGTCGCAGTGGACCGGACAGTCAGAGAACCAATGATGATAATAGAACCAGAGCCTGTTAAGGTGACAATACCAGGAGCAGTTGTTAAGCCTGTGTTGGTTGTAAAAGGCGCTCGAATAGAGCCAGTTATCATTAAACCAGTGACCCAGTTGCCTATGGTTAGTGAAAAAGCTGTCCCGTAGAATTATGACAGAGTGACTGTGATGTACCAAGGAAAGGAAGTTAAAGAAGAAGTGTGCGAAACTCATGGGTTGACTAGATCAGGGAGGTGCTTTGCCCTTGAAGAATTGAGAAAGGTTAAAGCAGCTAAAGACAATCTGGCACCGACAAAGAGGGCTGTTACTGAAGAAGAAGCTGAAGAGTTCCTGAAATAGATGAAGGCTCAGGACTATTAGATTGTGGAACAATTGAAAAAAACCCCGGCACAGATCTCACTATTGTCCTTACTGATCCATTCGGATGAACACCGCCGGGCGTTGATGAAGATTCTAAACGAAGCTCATGTGCCAGATAAAATCACTGTGAATCATCTTGAGAAGATTGCAAACAAAATTTTTTGAGGTGAACAGGGTAACATTTTCTGATGATGAGTTGCCATTGGAAGGAACTGAACATAAAGAGCTCTTTACCTCACAGTGAAGTGTGAAGATTCTGTGGTAACTCGGGTGCTAATTGATAATGGGTCTAGTGCTTTGCCTCTTCACCCTAGAAAAGTTGAAAGTTGACAGGGAAAGAATTCATAAAAATAGCATCTGTGTAAGGGGATTTGACGGCGGAGGGAAAGACACAGTGGAGATATTGTGTTGGAGCTAACAATAGGACCTGTGGAATTCACTATGGAGTTTCAAGTGCTTGATGTCAGCGTTTCCTACAATCTTTTATTGGGACGGCCCTGGATTCATGCCGCAAAGGCAGTACCGTCTACTTTGCATCAAATGGTTAAATTTGAATGGGATCGGCAGGAGATCGTGGTCCATGGAGAGGACAATTCTTGTAATGCTATTACATCCTTCGAGGAAGTTGAAAATGACAAAGGTCCGTGGGTGTACCAAGTCATGGACGCAGTGTCAGTTGATAAAATCTCGGAAGGGGAGTGTGTTCCTATGCCCAAGATAGCTGCCGCATCTGTTATGGTAGCTTCAGAGATGATAAGGAATGGATTCTTGCCCGGAAAGGGGTTGGGTGCTTCACTACAGGGAATCATACAGCCAGTGTCTCTTCCCGGAAATCTGGACACTTTCGGGCTAGGTTTTAAACCCACTGCTGCTGACATAAGGAGAGCCAAAAAGATGAAAAAAAGAGTGTGGACCCTCCCAAAACCTATTCCTCGCCTTTCCCATTCCTTCGTCCGGCCTGGTACTAAACAACGCCCAGCAACAGCACTGCCACATTCTATGGTGATAAAACCTGACAAAGAACTGATCGAAAAGTTTGAACGGGTGTTCGATGAAGTGAATATGGTGGAACCAGGCGAAGGTCCGAGTAAAGTTGATGTGCAGTTCGTGGGGTCTCAGGCCAAGCTCAATAACTGGGAAGCTACTCCTCTTCCAACTCGGAAGAAGTCGTGGTAGTTAGCTTTGGATTTTCCTTTGAGTATTAGATCTGGATTATTGCCAAGATTGTAATTCAGATTTCTATGTTCCGTCCATTTGGATGAGTTTAAACTTTGTTCTTTTACAATTTTAATGAAATGCAATTTCCTTCTCTCTTCACTCCTGATAGCCTTTATTTTGTTTTCTTTTCTCTCTTGTACAGTCCCTTTTATGCTGGTTTCAATGATGTGTCATGCATGAGGAGTCTCCGGCCTAGTCTTGATATTCCATATGAAATAGAAATACAAGAAATTGAGTGTGATGGCGAGGGGGAATACGATGACGAGGAAGCTTTGGAAGAAATCAGTAAAGAGTTATATCAATTTGAGCAAAAACCCAAACCTAACTTGAATGACACAGAGGCAATCAATCTAGGGGATCAGGGAAATGTTCGAGAAACAAAAATAAGTGTCCATTTGGAAGCCCCGCTCAGGGAGATGATAATTAAATTGTTGTTTGAGTACAAAGATGTGTTCGCATGGTCATATGATGATATGCCGGGTCTAAGCACCGACCTGGTGGTCCACAAATTGCCCATTTATCCGGAATGCCCCCCTGTCAAGCAGAAGTTGAGGAAATTCAAAACAGATATCAGTGTGAAAATTAAGGAAGAGGTTACTAAGCAATTTGAGGCGAAGGTCATACGGGTTACTCGGTATCCTACCTGGTTAGCTAATGTGGTGCCAGTGCCAAAGAAAGATGGGAAGACCAGAGTATGTGTTGATTACCGTGATCTCAATAAGGCGAGCCCGAAGGACAACTTCCCACTCCCAAACATCCATATATTGATTGACAATTGTGCCAAACATGAGATTGGTTCCTTCGTGGATTGTTATGCGGGCTATCACCAAATTTTGATGGATGAGGAGGATGCGGAAAAGACGGCATTCAGCACGCCTTGGGGAACGTATTGCTACAGGGTCATGCCATTTGGGTTGAAGAACGCAGGGGCAACATATATGAGGGCAATGACTACCATGTTCCATGACATGATACATCAGGAAATCGAGGTCTATGTGGACGATGTGATCATAAAGTCGAGGAAACAATGTGACCATGTTAGGGATTTGAGGAAATTTTTCCAGAGACTCCGCAGGTACAACCTCAAGCTTAATCCAGCAAAGTGTGCGTTTGAAGTCCCATCGGGGAAGTTGTTGGGATTTGTGGTGAGTCGGCGCGGTATTGAATTAGACCCATCTAAGATTAAAGCCATCCAGGAGCTACCACCGCCGAGGAACAAGAAAGATGTGATGAGTTTACTTGGCAGGTTGAATTACATCAGCAGGTTCATTGCCCAGCTTACAACTACTTGTGAGCCCATTTTTAGGCTGCTAAAGAAAGATGCTGCGGTCAGATGGACAAACGAATGTCAAGCAGCATTTGACAAGATTAAGAAGTATTTGGCTAGTCCACCTGTGTTGGTCCCACCAGAGCCAGGAAGACCCTTGATCCTCTACCTGACTGTGTTGGACAATTCTTTTGGTTGTGTGCTGGGGCAGCACGACTTCACAGGAAGGAAAGAGCAGGCGATTTACTACCTCAGCAAGAAGTTCACATCATATGAGGTAAAATACACTCAACTCGAGAGGACGTGTTGTGCTTTAACCTGGGTAGAACAAAAGTTGAAACATTACTTGTCAGCATATACTACCTATCTCATCTCTCGGTTGGACCCATTGAAGTATATATTTCAAAAGCCCATGCCCACAGGGAGGCTAGCGAAATGGCAAATCTTGCTTACGGAATTTGATATTGTCTACGTGACTCGGACTGCAATGAAAGCACAAGCGTTGGCTGATCATCTAGTTGAGAATCCCGTTGATGATGAATATGAGCCTTTGAAAACATACTTCCCGGACGAGGAGATAATGCATGTTGAAGAATTAGAACAGGTCGAGAAGCCTGGATGGAAACTTTTCTTTGATGGAGCTGCCAATGCCAAGGGTGTCGGAATAGGAGCAGTACTGATTTCTGAGACAGGGCAACACTACCCCGTCACTGCTCAACTTCGTTTCTATTACACCAATAACATGGCTGAGTACGAAGCATGTATCCTGGGATTGAGATTGGCTATAGACATGGGTGTCCAGGAAATCTTGGTCATGGGTGACTCGGACCTTCTTGTACACCAGATTCAGGGAGAGTGGGAGACACGAGATTTGAAGCTCATACCATACCGGCAGTGTTTGCATGAACTTCGTCAACGGTTTCAATCAATAGATTTCAAACACATTCCAAGGATGCACAATGAGGTTGCCGACGCTTTGGCCACTTTGGCATCAATGTTGCATCATCCGGACAAGGCTTACGTGGATCCGTTACAGATTCAGGTTCGAGATCAGCATGCCTATTGTAATGTGGTGGAGGAAGAGTTTGATGGTGAGCCATGGTTCCATGATATAAAAGAATATCTCCGGATGGGAGTATACCCGACACAAGCTACAGGGGATCAAAAGAGAGCAATTCGACGCTTGTCAAGCGGATTTTTCTTCAGTGGAGAAGTATTGTACAAGAGAACTCCAGATCTTGGTTTATTGAGATGAATAGATGCCAGACAGGCTACAGTTATCATGGCTGAGGTACATGCGGGAGTTTGTGGACCTCATATGAGTGGATATATATTGGCAAAGAAGATCCTTCGAGCAGGTTATTATTGGCTTACTATGGAACGGGATTGCATCAGCTTCGTGCGCAAATGTCATCAAGGTCAGATACACGGAGATTTGATTCATTCTCCACCATCTGAATTGCATACAATGTCAGCACCATGGCCGTTTGTCGCCTGCGGAATGGATGTTATTGGTCCGATTGAGCCAGCAGCCTCAAATGGGCATAGATTCATTTTGGTAGCTATTGATTATTTCACTAAATGGGTGGAGGCAAAAACCTTCAAATCCGTGACTAAGAAGGCAGTTGTCGATTTCGTACATTCAAATATCATATGCCGGTTTGGGATCCCGAAGGTAATCATCACAGATAATGGTGCCAATCTCAATAGTCAGTTGATGGCCGAGACATGTCAGCAGTTTAAGATCATGCACCGCAATTCCACCCCATATCGCCCTAAGGCAAATGGGGCAGTCGAAGCAACTAACAAGAATATCAAGAAAATACTTAGGAAAATGGTAGAAGGGTCAAGGCAATGGCATGAAAAGCTACCTTTTGCCTTGCTAGGCTATCGCACCACTGTCTGCACTTCAGTAGGAGCGACTCCCTACTCATTGGTGTATGGAACCGAAGCAGTAATACCCGCAGAGGTTGAAATCCCGTCCCTCCGAATCATCGCAGAGGCAGAGATTGATGATGATGCTAGGTTAAAGCCCGCCTGGAACAACTAAATTTGATTGATAAGAAGCGACTGGCAGCAGTGTGTCACGGTCAATTGTACCAACAAAGAATGGCAAGAGCATATAACAAGAAAGTGCGTCCGCGGAAGTTCGAAGTAGGACAGTTGGTGCTCAGACGTATCCTACCTCATTGGGCTGAGGCAAAAGGAAAGTTCGCCCCAAACTGGCAGGGGCCATTTGTTGTAACCAGAGTTTTGTCCAATGGCGCTTTATATCTAACGGACGTGGAAGGAAAATGTGTAGAAATGNCGTATCCTACTCATTGGGCTGAGGCAAAGGAAAGTTCGCCCCAAACTAGCAGGGGCCATTTGTTGTAACCAGAGTTTTGTCCAATGGCGCTTTATATCTAACGGACGTGGAAGGAAAATGTGTAGAAATGGCTATCAATTCTGATGCAGTCAAGAGATATTATGTATGATTTTCTTTATCTTTGTGTACCTGATTGTATTTGGCATGTTTTGAGATTGAAATGATGAAGGCATTTTGTTCTGCTATCCAAACACTTTATCCTTTATTATCCCTTTGAGCCTTATTATATTTTCTTCCGTATCCCTCTTTCGGAATCAACAACAAAACTTGAGAATCGAACGGGGAAATCAAGTGGGGAAAGCAAGAAAAGGAAAAGGAAAAATATAAAAAGAAAAAGAAAAAAAACAAAAAATAAAAAAAAGAAGAAAAAAAAAGACAAAAAAAAACAAAAGAAAAGAAGGAAAGGAAAAAGAAAAGAAGAATAGTAGAAAAGAAACATCGCAACGATGAAGCGATCTTATGGCCGGAACTACGTTTGACTTGATCCCGAAAGGGTACGTAGGCAGCCTCACTGAGGTTCAGTCACAACAGAAGAAAAATCCAAGAATCCCCAAGAAGGAAACTGGGGCAGAAGTTATGGTTGTTGCAAGAGATATGATTCCGAAAGTTATAATGTTGAACCCACATTTGAATAATTTTGAGCTTTTATACCTTTCTTTCTAAAACCCATCCAAAAGCCACATTACGGTCCAAAGAAAGACATTCTGATCAATTTCAAGAAATGACAATACGGGCAGGTAAAGTGACTCGTATTGGAGACAACACTCTGGTGACAGAAGGAAAATGATAAAATGAGAGAGTCTTATCGGTGAAAACCCTCACGGGCACCATAGGGCGATGTGAGTTGAGAGAAATGAAAATGAGAGAGTCTTATTGGTGAAAACCCTCACGGGCACCGTAAGGCGAGGTGAGATTGAGAGATATTAAAATAAGAGAGTCTTATTGGTGAAAACCCTCACGGGCACCGTAAGGCGAAAGTGAGTGTTTCAGTTGGGCAAATGAAAGAAGTCTGTGGTAGAAAGTTGTTTGAAACATGGCAAAACAAGCAAGGTTTGGGTTTGGCGAGAGTCGGGCGTGAAAGTATGAGACAACAAATGTGGTAATTGATAATTGATTGGTTGGACAGACTCGGCTGGAATCCAAAATGCATGGCACGATCAATGGAATCAGCCTTTCCGCTCAGATAAGTCCTGTCCTTTTTCTCTTCATTACAACTCATTCGTTTTCATAGTTTTTCTATCCTCAAAACCTTCGAGGTCATTGCATTTCATTCTCTTGAAGTCTGTCTATAAGATGTTTTAGTGTCAGTTCTATTCAAAAACAACAGAAGGATGTCAAATCTAAGTACCAGCTTTCCAGCTAGATGGCACAACAAGGTGGGGACATGTCACAAGAGAGTAAAACATGAAGGACCAATGAAAATCAGTGGAATAATCAGATGGTTGTGAGGGAGAAGCAAGGTTCACAAGAAGGGAACAGAAACACCAAACAGTAATACGAGGTAAAACATGTGGATCATCAAGATCAGAGGGTTGAAAGTCAATTGGGAAATCGTGACAAGTCAAAGCAAGTCCAAAGAAGCAAGTCAGAGCAAAGTCGGAAACGGGAGCATGGCCAACAAGAATGCCAGCAGCTAACCACCATTTTACATTAACAAATTTTTCTTTGATTGGAACAGGGGCAGGAATTTTCTTTGTTGTTTATTTTGTTGAAGTCAGGCGCCCACCTGGAGAACAAGGGAATACATTTCAGGTTCAGCAATCAGGCGCCCACCTGGAGAACAAGGGAATACATTTGAAGTTTCAGCAATCAGGCGCCCACCTGAAGAACA
>NW_017678498.1:0-6910 GCF_001879085.1 Nicotiana attenuata
TCTATAAAAGCCTTAGAATTCGGGATGGGCCGTTTAGCAAACTTCACGGCTTTCCCCAAAGATGACAACACGCTAGCTTCTTTAGGCGCGTATTCTAAATAATTTTACCTTCTTAAGTACGGGTGCACATTTATGTGATCCAAATCCGAATCCCAACGAAGTTGAAATATGTCGAAAATCACGGGTGCATTTATGTGACGAGGTTCGAGACGTGTTTTCACAACGTTGCAATTCCCTTAAAATAAACAATAATAATAAAAGGGGTTCAAACTTAAAAGCATATAGGTTAAAACATGTACTAAAATCAAGTAAATAAGCCAAATATAGCAGTTGAGCGACCGTGCTAGAACCACGGAACTCGGGAGTGCCTAACACCTTCTCCCGGGTTAAAAGAATTCCTTACCCGGATTTCTGGTTCGCGGACTGTTAACAGAGTCATAATTCCTCAGTTCGGGATTCAACCGGTGACTTGGGACACCATTAATCTCCCAAGTGGCGACTCTGAATCTTAATAATAAATCCCGTTCCGATTGTCCTTTAATTGGAAAAACTCCTTTACGCCTTTCCCGGGTGTAGTAAGAAAAAGAAGGTGTGACAGCTCTGGCGACTCTGCTGGGGACAAGAACCCAGAATGTTTTGTTCAGGGTTCAGAATTCGAGCTTAGAATAATTGTTATGTTTGGCTTTATCCGATTTTCTTACATGTTTCCATGCCTTATGTGCTAAATGTTTACCGCTTTGATATTATCTGAACTGTATATAAACTGTGCCGAAACCCTTCTCTTCTCACCTCCGGGGATGTGCTCACTGGTGGAGACTCCCTATTCTGTTAGTGTCATACCTTGAAATAAGAAAGAGGCCGGACAAGTTACTAAGCCGGACGATCCCGCGGGTCCCCGGTACGTAGCCCCCTCCTCGACTCGAGTTGTCCGCTCGGGTACACAGTCTAGAACACATACCCAGGTTTTGAACCTAGAATAACTTGACTACATGCCGGATCCCTAGTAGGAGCGCTTATCTGCATCACGTGCATATGACTTAGGGGACTCAACACAGGGGTTGGGTCCGTCTAGGACAGGTAACCTGAAATGAAAAAGACCACCCTGATGCATATTACGTGTTGCACTTATTTATCTCGGGCTTGCATGCTGGCCGACTTTGGAGTATTTGGGGAAAATTGAAAAAAACAAAAATAAATCAAAAAAGAGAAAAAGAGAAAATAGCAGTGTGGAGTGTTAATTACCTATACTAGAAAAACCAATGTCCAAGTAGTGCCGAAATGCTGCCGGATTTTTGAGAAAATAAAAGAAAAGAAGAAAAGTAGTTTTTTTAGTTTGTTTTGTTTGCCAATGGAAAAGGACCCCCCCCCCCCAAAAAAAGAGTTTTATTTTCAATTTAGTTTGTTTATTTGCCATTGAAAAAGAAGATATAAAAAAGAATCTTGCTTTCAGAAAAAGTGTACTTGCCAACAAAAACAAAAAGAGTCTTGTTTTCAAAAATAGTCTATTTTATCTGCCCGAACTATGCCGGTTTGATTCTCAGCGAGTGTGAGATACGTAGGCAACCCTCATCGGGTCCAACCTCCCTTTTTGCAATAATAGCCAAAAAATGTCAAATTTTAATTTTTGTCATAAATAAGTCGGGTGATGCCATTCTTGTCTAAACTAAGCCGAATGTCCCTAAAAGGAGGCCGGAAGGCCGTTTTTGCAAGAACAGCCACCATGAGTCATTTTACATGATTGGCAGGTACAACCTTAGAATCTTCTCCTCGAAGTGCTGAAAGGCCGTAACTGCAAAACCGGCCATTTGTTTTAAATCAGAAATTTGAACAAAAATAGTGTCGTTCTGCATTGTTAGGTCAAATAAGTGATTAAATCACCTTAATAAATGTGCAGGATGAGCACGACTCAAAATGAACCTTTTTCAATTATGCATAAAATCCCTTTGGAGTTGCGTCTGTGGTGGAACGACTTAGGAGGAGAAGGGCAAGATGAGGTCAAAAAGTATTTGAAAGGCTTACCGGTTTGTTAGAGATTGTGCCTCGGGGAGATATCATCAGAGCGTTGGTCACCTGTTGGGACCCGGCACATAACGTCTTCCATTTCTTGGACTTTGAGTTGACCCCGACACTAGAGGAAATAGCCGGCTACATCGGAAAAGATGAGGTTCCTTTAAGGCATAAGTACTCGGTGGCCCCGAGACCTGCGGCTGTGCACAGCTTTTTAGACTCGCTGAAAATAAGCAGGACAGTCCACAATGCAGATTTGGCAAATGGCTTTTGTACGCCACAATTCATATATCACAGATATGGCCATATAGGATGTTTCAACAACTCGGACAACAAGATATGTAGCAAAGGGAACCGCCAAAATGGGAGGAGCATAGACGTTTTGCTTATATGGTGGTCTTTTTGGGGCTCGTGGTATTTCCAAGGAAAGACGGAAACATTGACATAAAAATAGCCGGGGTCGTCAGCACTCTACTCACTCAAGCCAAAAGCACTCTTGCGCCCATGATATTAGTCAAAATCTTCCGCGCTCTTACAGCCTGCAAAGCCGGGGGAGACTTCTTCGAGGGGTGCAATTTGTTGTTGCAAATGTGGATGACCGAACACTTGTGCCATCGTCCTCAGTTCCTGAGCTATGGGTCTACAAAGAAGACATGTATAGAGGAGTTTTACACAAGGATTAAGGGGGTCAGTTTGCCCGAGGGATTCACGGGCTGGACTTCATACTTTCGGTCCCTCACTGCTAGTCAAATAGAGTGGACATTTGGATGGTTGCCTGTCGATGAAATCATATATATGGCCATATCCTTTTGATGGGTCTTAAGAGCATCTAGCCCTATGCCCCGTATCGGGTTTTAAGGCAACTCGGGAGGTGCCAAATAGTTCCAAAAGACGGCGATCTTAGTGCTCAGGTGGTTGAAATTAGCCCTGACGAAAAGTTCCCAGAAGCAAGAGTCCGCCAGATCTGGAATGAATGCCAATACTTAAAAGCGGATACTTGCATACAGGATCTGGCCAAAGGCGAAGTGTCGCCAGGATACCTTGCTTGGTATAGGAGAGAATATGAGCATGAAAGACCAGCTAAAAGACCTCACATCCGGGAGTTTGCCGAATCATCGCAAGAACAGTGGGCTTGGTTAGCTAAAGAAAACGAGTACAGGGCCCGTATAGGAGCATCGGAAAAACAAGTCCAAGACCTCCAATTTGAAAATAGCGTGCAAGCCGTGGCTGACGAAGGTGAGAGAAAGAAATTGGCCAAAGAGAATGAAGCCTTACGAGCCCAAATCCAAAAGATGAAGCTAGAGGCCTAAAAACCCGTCAGGAGTGCCAAAGATACAAAGCTTATTGAAAATCTAAGGCAAAAAGTGAATGACTACAGTTTTGACCTCAACAAGGCAGAAAGGGAATTAGCTGGGATTCGGAGACAATTGGCTAAAAACGCGGAAGAACGGGCCCGCATGGTTAAGCAGTTGAAAGAAGAATACGACAATGAGGTCACAGGATTAAAGAAAAAGGTCATTGCCACAGAGAACAGAATGATCAAACAGGCAAAAGAATTCAAAGTTGAAAGAGAGCATTGTTACATGGCATTGGCACAATTAGAAATGGACTTGCAACAACTCCGGGAACAAAGCCAGGCAGCTGAGCAAACTTTGGAGGCTAGGACCCAACAGATAGGGCGGTTGCTTCAAGAAAAAGGCAGAATCAGAGAGAGAATCTTAACCGTTGCTCATTCTATTACCAGGAAATGCCAAATGTGTGAGAACATGACCCGTACCACCTTCTTTGCATCAGTGATGATATTTGTGAAGCAGATAATGAATGACCTGGACAGACTTCAAGGGGAACTTGCATATAGGCCCGCGGCGAGACCGAAGATGTCCCGCGGGCACCAGGAGATTTAATCTATTCATGATTGTCTTTTGAGTCTGTATTTCTTTTTCTACTAGACTTTGTCATTTGAGTCTGTATTTCCGTTTCTGCTGGAGTCTGTATTTCCTTAAAAGTTAGTCAGTTGATGGAGTCCGTATTTTTGTTTGAACTAGGATAGGGAGGGCAGAGTCTGTAGTTCTTTTCTGCATTAGAGTCTTTGTAATAGACGTAATTGCTATCAATAAAATTGAAATTCCCAAAAATATGTTTGCTTCTGCTTTACCTTTATTCTTTACGAACTACGCTTGGTCTGATTCACGCAGGGTCGTGATACGTAGGCAATCTCCATAGGATTCGACCGTAGTCAAATAATAAAATAGGGGAGCAAATGCAAAAAAAAGCGGCAAGAAACAGTGGAAAATAAAAGGAAGTGGCACATAGAAATAAGGAAAAGCCGGGATGACGCATGCAACCAGGCAAAGGCATAATAGAAATGGTTAGTTGCTTAGGTGCATTCACTCCCTAATGTGCGGATATTTATCTGTTAGTGCCCTAACCGCTAACAAAATTGTTGTTGATGAGTCCAGGCAAGTGGTTAAGTTGACTGGCATTCTGGCAACCCATCCCTACAACACCCGCTCTAAGGATAAGTCAAACATGGTCAACCAGGAATTGGAAGCAAGCATTGTCGACCCATCTAGGGAGGAGGAAGTAGTGGACGTTAACTCAATGAAGGAGGAGATGTATAAACTGAAGCAACAAATGGCCGAGATGTACCAGGCCTGGTCGAAGGGACATCCACCACCAACCTATCCTACTAACCCCACCTACCTCCCACCACTAGCTCAGCCTCAAGATCCTCTCACAGTGAACTCATCTGCTGCTTTCCCCACTTACCAGCAGTACTACGGAACCACCTCTCAAACACCACCACCTCCACCACCCAAACAAATCCCATGCCCTCCACCGCCAATCACCCCTGTGTTCGTGGCTCCCCCACCTGCTACACTACATAGGTCTTCTAGCGAACCTTTGTTCCAAACCCATGATAACCAGTATTACCCACCCGAAGCCACTTTCAAACCACCAGAGCCATGCCCTTACACTCCCCGCCTTGATCTCTCAGCTGAGGAAGAAAAGCCTCTTAGAAACCCTGAGCAAGAGGAAATGATACGGAAGGTTAAGAGCTTAGAACAGTCATTCCGAAATATGCAGGGGCTTGGAGGACAAGTGAGTGTAGCCTATAAGGACCTGTGCCTGTTTCCTGATGTCCAGTTGCCAGCAAGATTCAAGTTGCCCAAGTTTGACCTATATGATGGCCATGGTGATCCGGTGGCCCACTTAAGGGGGTTCTGCAGCAAGATGAGAGTAGCTGGAGGAAAGGATGAGTTATTGATGGCTTACTTTAGTCAAAGTCTAAGTGGAGCAACTTTGGAATGGTACACACGACAGGATCATGCTCGATGGTACACTTGGGACGATCTGGCCCAAGCATTTGCATGTCATTTCCAGTATAATCTCGAAATTGTCCCGGACCATCTGTCACTGACTAAAATTGAGAAGAAGCTCGGAGAAAGCTTCAGAGAGTATGGTTTTCGGTGGAGAGAGCAGGCAGCAAGAGTCGATCCTCCAATGAAAGAGAATGAGATGGTTGATTATTTCCTTCAGGCTTTGGAGCCAACCTATTATGGTCATCTGGTGTCAGTAGTGGGAAAAACTTTCAACGAGGTCATGAAAATGGGAAGTATGGTGGAAGAGGGTCTCAAGTCTAACAAAATTATGAGCTATTCAGCAATCAAAGCAACTACTCAGACTATTCAGAGCGGCACTGGAGGAGTATTGGGAAAGAAGAAGAAAGAAGAGGTTGCAGTAGTGGAATCGAGAGCTTGGTCCAGAGGTCCATCACCATATTATCACCAATCACGCCCTCACCCCCAAACCTACACACACACCCCATATGGCCCATCACAGCATTATTACCCACCTCCTGCTCCCCATTTTTCTGTCCACCATGCCCAAACATACCCCTAACCTCCTACCCATGCACAATGGCGCGCACCCACCCCACAAAATACTTACTCAGCTCAAAACACCTACCCACCCCACGAACCAACAGAAATCCCGTTGGAACCGGTTTTCGACCTAACCCTGCATTCAAGAATGATAGGTTGCAAAAGAAGAAGACTTTCACTCCCTTGGGTGAATCTTACACTAGCCTATACCACAGATTGAGACAGTTGGGCATGCTGAATCCGATTGAACCCAAATTGCCAAATCCTCCCCCAAGGAATCTGGACCACTCTGTGAGTTGTGAGTATTGCTCAGGTGCGCCAGGACATGACACGGAAAAATGTTGGCACTTGAAAACGGCTATCCAAGAGCTCATTGATACCCGCCGAATTGAAGTACAAGCCCCAGAAACACCTAACATCACCCTAAATCCATTACTAACTCATCACGAGACCCATATGATTGAGCTAATCCAAAAGGGAGAGCATAAGAAGCCGTCACAAACCGTAATGATGATCAGGGCTAGTGAAGATAGATCAAATGAGAAACTAGCAAAGGAGAGAGCATCAATCAAGGTAGGAGAAACAGTTAGCAAACCAGTTGTAGTGATGAAGAAAGAGTTTTTGAGCAGTGTTGCAGAAAAATAAGAACCAGTTAAAGTGGTAGTGTCCGGGGCAGTTGTCAAGCCCGCTGTGATTGTGAAAGGGGCTCGCACAGAGCCGGTTGTCATCAAGCCAGTGACTCAGCTACCAGTAATCAGTGGAAAGGCCGTCCCATGGAATTACGGTCGAGTGACAGTGATGTATCAGGGAAAGGAAGTTAAGGAAGAAGTTTGTGAAACACATGGATTGACTTGCTCAGGGAGATGCTTTGCTCCTGACGAGTTGAGAAAGGCTAAACTCACCAAAGATAATCCAGTATCAGTGAAGAAAGCTATAACTGAAGAAGAGGCAGAAGAATTTTTGAAGAAGATGAAGGCACAGGATTATTCCATTGTAGAACAGTTGAGAAAGACCCCGGC
>NW_017678498.1:7037-15919 GCF_001879085.1 Nicotiana attenuata
GCAGGTTTGATTCTCACCGGATGTGAGATACGTAGGCAACCCTCATCGGGTCCAACTTCCCCTTTTTTCAAAAGTAGCCACAAATGCCAGTTTTTTTAATTTCGTCATGAATAAGTCGGGTGCCGCCATTCTTGTTTAAAATAAGCCGAATGTCCCCAAAAGGGCGCCGGAAGGCTGTTTTTGCAAGAACAGCCACCCTGAGTCAGTTTCAACGGTTGGCAGGCACATCCTTAAAATCTTCTCCTCGAAGTTCTGAAAGGCCGTAACTGCAAAACCGGCCATTTGTTTAAATCGGAAATTTGAGCAAAAATAGTGTCATTTTTCAATGTTAGGTCAAATAAGTGATTAAATCACCTTAATAAATGTGCAGGATGAGCACGACTCAAACTGAACCTTTTTCAATCATGCATAAAGTCCCTTTGGAGTTGCGTCTGTGGTGGAACGACTTAGGAGGAGAAGGGCAAGATGAGGTCAAAAAATATTTGAAAGGGCTTGCCGGTTTGTTGGAGATTGTGCCTCGGGGAGACATCATCAGAGCATTGGTCACCTGTTGGGACCCGGCACATAACGTCTTCCATTTCTCGGACTTTGAGTTGACCCCGACACTAGAGGAAATAGCCAGCTACATCGAAAAAGATGAGGTTCCTTTAAGGCATAAGTACTTGGTGGCCCCGAGACCTGTGGCTGTGCACAGATTTTTAGACTCGCTGAAAATAAGCAGGACGGTCCACAATGCAGATTTGGCAAATGGCTTTTGTACGCCACAATTCATATATCACAGATATGGCCATATAGGAGGTTTCAACAACCCGGAAAACAAGATATGTAGCAAAGGGAACCGCCAAAAATGGGAGGAGCATAGACGTTTTGCTTTTATGGTGGTCTTTTTGGGGCTTGTGGTATTTCCAAGGAAAGACGGAAACATTGACATAAAAATAGCCGGGGTCGTCAGCACTCTACTCACTCAAGACAAAAGCACTCTTGCGCCCATGATATTAGCCGAAATCTTCCGCGCTCTTACAGCCTGCAAAGCCGGGGGAGACTTCTTCGAGGGGTGCAATTTATTGTTGCAAATGTGGATGACCGAACACTTGTGTCATCGTCCTCAGTTCCTGAGTTATGGGTCTACAAAGAAGACATGTATAGAGGAGTTTTACACAAGGATTAAGGGGATCAGCTTGCCCGAGGGATTCACGGGCTGGACTTCATACTTTCGGTCCCTCATTGCTAGTCAAATAGAGTGGACATTTGGATGGTTGCCTGTCGATGAAATCATATATATGCCAGGAACGGGGCCGCACTTCCTCTTGATGGGTCTTAAGAGCATCCAGCCCTATGCCCCGTATCGGGTTTTAAGGAAACTCGAGAGGTGCCAAATAGTGCCAAAAGACGGCGATCTTAGTGCTCAGGTAGTCGAAATTAGCCCTGACGGACAATTCCCTGAAGCGAGAGTCCGTCAGATCTGGAATGAATGCCAATACTTAAAAGCGGATACTTGCGTACAGGATCGGGCCAAAAGCGAAGTGTCGCCAGGATACCTTGGTTGGTATAGGAGAGAATATGAGCATGAGAGGCCAGCTAAAAGACCTCACATCCAGGATTTTGCTGAATCATCGCAAGAGCAGTGGGCTTGGTTAGCTAAAGAAAATGAATACAGGGCCCGCATAGGAGCATTGGAAAAACAGGTCCAAGACCTCCAGTTTGAAAATAGCGTGCAAGCCGCGGCTGACGAAGGTGAGAGAAAGAAATTGGCCAAAGAGAAAGAAGCCTTACGAGCCCAAATCCAAAAGATGAAGCTAGCGGCCGAAAACCCCGTCAGAAGTGCCAAAGATACAAAGCTTATAGAAAATCTAAGGCAAAAAGTGAATGACTACAGTTTTGACCTCAACAAAGCGGAAAAGGAATTAGCTGGGGTTCCGAAACAATTGGCTATGAACGCGGAAGAACGGGCCCGCATGGTTAAGCAGTTGAAAGAAGAATACGACAATGAGGTCACAGGATTAAAGAAAAAGGTCATTGCCACAGAGAACAGAATGATCAAACAGGCAAAAGAATTCAAAGTTGAAAGAGAGCATTGTTACATGGCATTGGCACAATTAGAAATGGACTTGCAACAACTCCGGGGACAAAACCAGGCAGCTGAGCAAACTTTGGAGGCTAGGACCTAACAGATAGGGCGGTTGCTTCAAGAAAAAGGCAGAATCAGAGAGAGAATCTTAACCGTTGCTCATGCAATTACTAGGAAATGCCAAATGTGCGAGAACATGACCCGTACCACCTTCTTTGCATCGGTGATGATATTTGTGAAGCAGATAATGTGTGACCTGGACAGACTTCAAGGGTAACTTGCATATAGGCCCGCGGCGAGACCGAACGATGTCCCGCGGGCACCAGGAGCTTTAATGTATTCATGATTGTCTTTTGAGTCTGTATTTCTTTTTCTACTAGAGTTTGCCATTTGAGTCTGTATTTCCGTTTTTGCTGGAGTCTGTATTTCCTTTTCATTTAAAGTCAGTCAGTTGATTGAGTCTGTATTTTTGTTTGAACTAGAATAGGGAGGGCGGAGTCTGTAGTTCTTTTCTGCATTAGAGTCTGTTAGTTGTTTAATCTGTCCGCTTTGAGTCTTTGTAATCGACGTAGTTGCTATCAATAAAATTGAAATTCCCAAAATATTTTGCTTCTATTTTACATTTATTCTTCACGAACTACGCTTGGTCTGATTCACGCGGGGTCGTGATACGTAGGCAATCTCCATAGGATTCGACCGTAACTAAATGAAAAAAAAGGAAAAACAAGAAAAGAATGAAAGGAAAGAGGTGAAAAACAAGAAAGGAAAGAAAAACAAAAGAAGGAAAAAGAAAAAACAAAAAGAAAATAGCAAACCAAATAAAAGCAAACAAGAGAAAATAAAAAAGGGAGCAAAGGAAAGACAAGAGCGAATAGGAACCAGGAAAAACAAAGGTAAGAGTGAGGAGAAAGAAAAGAAAAGAAGAAAGAGAAAAGAGAAGAAAGTTTGCAATTGGCGAATAAAGAAAAAGGAAAAGCCGGGATGACGCATGCAACCAAGCAAAGGCATAATAGAAATGGTTAACTGCTTAGGTGCATTCACTCCCTAATGTGCGGTTATCTATCTGTTAATGCCCTAACCGCTAACAAAGTTGTTGTTGATGAGTCCAGGCAAGTGGTTAAGTTGACTGGCATTCTGGCAACCCATCCCTACAACACCCGCTCTAAGGATAAGTCAAACATGGTCAACCAGGAATCGGAAGCAAGCATTGTCGACCCATCTAGAGAGGAGGAAGTAGTGGACGTTAGTGCAATGAAGGAGGAGATGTATAAACTGAAGCAACAAATGGCCGAGATGTACCAGGCCTGGTCGAAGGGACATCCACCACCAGCCTATCCTGCTAACCCCACCTACCTCCTACCACTAGCTCAGCCTCAAGATCCTCCCACAGTGAACTCATCTCCTGCTTTCCCTACTTACCAGCAGTATTACGGAACCACCTCTCAAACACCACCACCTCCATCACCCAAACAAATTCCATGCCCTCCACCACCAATTACTCTTGTGTTCGTGGCTCCCCCACCTGTCACACTACACAGGTCTTCTAGCGAACCTTTGTTCCAAACCCATGATAACCAGTATTACCCACCCGAAGCCAGTTTCAAACCACCCGAGCCATGCCCTTACACTCCCCGCCTTGATCTCTCAGCTGAAGAAGAAAAGCCTCCCAAAAACCCTAAGCAAGAAGAGATGATACGGAAGGTTAAGAGCTTAGAACAGTCATTCCGAAATAAGCAAGGGCTCGGAGGACAAGTGAGTGTAGCCTACAAGGACCTATGCCTGTTCCCTGATGTCTAGTTGCCAGCAGGATTCAAGCTGCCCAAGTTTGACCTATATGATGGCCATAGTGATCCGGTGGCCCACTTAAGGGGGTTCTGCAGCAAGATGAGAGGAGCGGGAGGAAGGGACGAGTTATTGATGGCTTACTTTAGTCAAAGTCTAAGTGGAGCAGCTTTGGAGTGGTACACACGACATGATCATGCTCGATGGTACACTTGGGACGACCTGGCTCAAGCATTTGCATGTCATTTTCAGTACAATCTTGAAATTGTCCCGGACCGTCTGTCACTAACTAAAATTGAGAAAAAGCCCGGAGAAAGCTTCAGAGAGTATGGTTTTCGGTGGAGGGAGCAGGCGGCAAGAGTCGATCCTCCAATGAAAGAGAACGAGATGGTTGATTATTTCCTACAGGCCTTGGAGCCTACCTATTATGGTCATCTGGTATCAGCAGTGGGAAAAACTTTCAACGAGGTCATGAAAATGGGAAGTATGGTGGAAGAGGGTCTCAAGTCTAACAAGATTATGAGCTATTCCGCAATCAAAGCAACTACTCAGGCTATTCAGAGCGGCACTGGAGGAGTATTGGGAAGGAAGAAGAAAGAAGTGGTTGCAGTAGTGGAATCGAGAGCTTGGTCCAGAGGTCCATCACCATATTATCACCAACCTCGCCCTCACCCCCAAACCTACCCACACACCCCATATGGCCCACCACAGCACTATTACCCACCTCCTGTCCCCAATTTCTCTGTCCACCATGCCCAAACATACCCCCAACCTCCTACCCATGCACAATGGCGCGCACCCACCCCACAAAATACTTACCCAGCTCAAAACACCTACCCACCCCCAAGAACCAACAGAAATCCCGCTGGAACCGGTTTTCGACCTAACCCTGCATTCAAGAATGATAGGCTGCAAAAGAAGAAGACTTTCACTCCCTTGGGTGAATCTTACACTAGCTTGTACCACAGATTGAGACAGTTGGGCATGCTGAATCCGATTGAACCCAAATTGCCAAATCCTCCCCCAAGGAATCTGGACCACTCTGTGAGTTGTGAATATTGCTCAGGTGCGCCAGGACATGACACAGAAAAATGTTGGCACTTGAAAACGGCCATCCAAGAGCTCATTGATACCTGCCGAATTGAAGTGCAAGCCCCAGAAACGCCTAACATCACCCAAAATCCATTACCAACCCATCACGAGACCCATATGATCGAGCTAGTCCAAAAGGGAGAGCATAAGAAGGCGTCACAAACCATAATGATGATCAGGGCTAGTGAGGATAGGTCAAATGGGAAACTAGCAAAGGAGAGAGCATTGATCAAGGTAGGAAGAACAGTTAGCAAACCAGTTGTAGTGATGAAGAAAGAGCTTTTGAGCAGTGTTGCAGAAAAACAAGAACCAGTTAAAGTGGTAGTGTCGGGTGCGGCTGTCAAGCCCACTGTGATTGTGAAAGGGGCTCGCACGGAGCCGGTTGTCATCAAGCCAGTGACTCAGCTACCAGTAATCAGTGAAAAGGCCGTCCCATGGAATTACGACCGAGTGACAGTGATGTATCAGGGAAAGGAAGTTGAGGAAGAAGTTTGTAAAACACATGGACTGACTCGCTCAGGAAGATGCTTTTCTCCTGACGAGCTGAGAAAGGCTAAACCCACCAAAGATAATCCACTATCAGTGAAGAAAGCTGTAACTGAAGAAGAGGCAGAAGAATTCTTGAAGAAGATGAAGGCACAAGATAATTCCATTGTGGAACAGTTGAGAAAGACCCTGGCGCAAATCTCTTTGCTATCATTACTGATCCACTCAGATGAGCACCGCCAGGCATTGATGAGAATTTTGAACGAGGCCCACGTTCCCAATAAGATTTCTGTGAACCATTTAGAGAAAATAGCAAACAAGATTTTTGAAGTCAACAGGGTTACGTTTTCTGATGATGAGCTGCCTTTGGAAGGCACTGAGCATAATAGAGCACTCTACCTCACGGTGAAATGTGAAGACTCTATGGTCACCCGAGTGCTAGTTGATAACAGGTCCAGTGCAAACATTTGCCCTCTCTCCACCCTGGAAAAGTTAAAGGTGGACAGTGAGAGAATTCACAAGAATAGCATTTGCGTGCGAGGATTTGATGGAGGAGGCAAGGATACAGTTGGAGATATAGTGTTGGAACTGACAATAGGTCCGGTTGAATTCACTATGGAGTTCTAGGTGCTCGACGTGGCTGTCTCTTACAACCATTTGTTAGGCCGACCCTGGATCCATGCGGCAAAGGCAGTGCCATCTACCTTGCACCAGATGGTTAAATTCGAGCGGGACAGGCAAGAGATTGTGGTGCATGGGGAAGATAGCTCGTGTACTCTGGGTGATGCTATTGTGCCTTTCATAGAAGCTGAGGATGACAAAGGCCCATGGGTTTATCAAGTCTTTGATACGGTATCGGTTGAAAAGATCCCGGAAGGGAAGTGTATTCCTGTGCCAAAGGTAGCTGCTGCGTCCGTCATGGTTGCGTCGGAAATGCTGAAGAACGGATTTGTACCTTGAAAAGGATTGGGTGCTTCTTTACAAGGCATCATACAGCCTGTATCCCTTCCTGCAAACCTGGATACTTTTGGTTTGGGTTTCAAGCCCACTGCTGCAGACAGAAGGCGAGCTAGAAAGATGAAAAAGAAAGCATNAGAAGCTGAGGATGACAAAGGCCCATGGGTTTATCAAGTCTTTGATACGGTATCGGTTGAAAAGATCCCGGAAGGGAAGTGTATTCCTGTGCCAAAGGTAGCTGCTGCATCCGTCATGGTTGCTTCGGAAATGCTGAAGAACGGATTTGTACCTGGAAAGGGCTTGGGTGCTTCTTTACAAGGCATCGTACAGCCAGTATCTCTTCCTGCAAACCTGGATACTTTTGGTTTGGGTTTCAAGCCCACTGCTGCTGACATAAGGCGAGCTAGAAAGATGAAAAAGAAAGCATGGACTCTTCCAAAACCTATCCCCCGCCTTTCCCGTTCCTTCGTCAGGCCTGGTACTAAGAAGCGCCTAGCAACAGCAATGCCCGGTGGTGTGGTTGATCCCGACAAGGAGGTGATTGAGAGGTTTGAAAAGCTGTTTCATGAGGTGAATGTATTGGAGGCCGGAGAAGGTCCAAGCAAGGCAGATGTTCAGTTCGTGGGGCCCCAGGCATAGCTTAACAATTGGGAAGCAACTCCCTTTCCTACCCGGAGGGAGTCTTGGTAGTTAGTTTTGATTTCCTTTCAGTTTAATCTGGATTATTTCCAAGGTTGTAATTCGGATGCTATGTTCCGTCCGTTTGGATGAGTTAAACCTTGTTATCTTAAATATTAATGAAATACAATTTTCCTCATTTTCGTTCTTGATAGTTTTCATTTTGTCTTTCTTTTCTTTCTTGTGCAGTCCCTTTTATGCTGGTTTCAGTGATGTGTCATGCATGAGGAGTCTTCAGCCTAGTCTTAAATGCCAATCTAACTCAGACATAATAATACAAGAAATTGAGTGTGATGATGAAATAGAATATGATGATGAGGAAGCTTTTGAGGAAATCAGTAAAGAATTAAGCCATTTTGAAGAAAAACCCAAACCTAATCTGAGTGACACAGAGGCAATCAATTTAGGGGATCAGGAGACTGTGCGAGAAACGAAAATAAGTGTCCATTTGGAACCTTAGCTCAGGGAAGAGATAATTAAAGCGCTTTTTGAGTACAAAGATGTTTTTGCATTGTCACATGACGACATGCCAGGTTTAGGCACTGATTTGGTGGTCCACAAATTGCCCACTGACCCATCATGCCCTCCCGTCAAGCAGAAGCTAAGGAAATTTAAAACAAACATTAGTCTGAAAATCAAAGAAGAGGTCACCAAGCAGTTTGAGGCAAAGTTCATCCGGGTCACGCGGTATCCCACCTGGTTAGCCAATGTTGTGCCTGTGCCAAAGAAGGATGGAAAGACCAGAGTGTGCGTAGATTACCGTGACCTCAATAAGGCAAGTCCGAAAGACAACTTCCCACTACCAAACATCCACATATTGATCGACAATTGTGCCAAACATGAGATTGGTTCCTTCATGGATTGTTATGCGGGTTATCACCAGATTTTGATGGATGAGGAATTGCGGAAAAGACGGCATTCATCACGCCTTGGGGAACGTATTGCTATAGGGTCATGCCATTTGGGTTGAAGAATGCAGGGGCAACGTATATGAGGGCGATGACCACCATGTTCCATGACATGATACATCGGGAAATTGAGGTCTACGTAGACGACGTGATCATAAAGTCGAGGAAACAATGTGACCATGTCAAGGACTTGAGGAAATTCTTCCAGAGACTCCGCAGGTACAACCTCAAGCTTAATCCAGCAAAGTGTGCGTTTGGAGTCCCATCTGGAAAGTTGTTGGGATTCGTGGTGAGTCGGCGCGGTATGGAGTTAGACCCGTCCAAGATCAAAGCCATTCAGGAGCTACCACCGCCAAGGAACAAGAAAGAGGTGATGAGTTTGCTTGGCAGGTTGAATTACATCAGCAGGTTCATTGCCCAGCTCACAACGACTTGCGAGCCCATCTTTAAGCTGCTAAAGAAAGATGCTGCGGTCAGATGGACGGATGAATGTCAAGCAGCATTTGACAAGATTAAGGAGTATTTGGCTAGTCCATCCGTGTTGGTCCCACCGGAGCAGGGAAGACCCTTGATCCTTTATCTGACCGTGTTGGATAATTCTTTTGGTTGTGTACTGGGGCAGCATGACATCACAGGAAGGAAAGAGCAGGCAATTTACTACCTCAGCAAGAAGTTCACATCATATGAGGTGAAGTACACTCAACTTGAGAGGACGTGTTGTGCCTTAACCTGGGTAGCGCAGAAGTTGAAACATTACTTGTCAGCCTATACCACCTATCTCATCTCTCGGTTGGACTCGTTGAAGTACATTTTTCAGTAAGCCAATGCCACGGGGAGCTGGCGAAATGGAAAATTTTGCTTACGGAGTTTGATATTGTCTACGTGACCCGGACTGCAATGAAAGCACAAGC
>NW_017678498.1:18563-21516 GCF_001879085.1 Nicotiana attenuata
AAATGAGAGAGTCTTAGTGTAGAAACCCTCGACGGCGACCGTAAGGCGAAGTGAGTTGAGAGAAATCGAAATGAGAGAGTCTTATTGGTAGAAACCCTCACGGCACATAAGACGAAGGTGAGTTTTTAGACAGGCAAATGAGACAAGTCTGTAGTCAAAAGCTGCTCAAGACATTGCAAGACGAGCAAAGTTTGGGTTGGGTGAAGATCAGGTTGTGAAAATCCGGAATAACAAATGTGGCAATCGAAAGTTGATTGGTTAGACAGACTGGGTTGATTAATCCAAAATGCATGGCATGCTCAATGGTACCAGCATTTCCACTCAGATAAGTCTTATTCTCTTCTTTCTTCATTACAAATCATCCGTTCTCGGATTCTCTTTATCCTTAATCCTCGAGGTCGTTGCATTTCATTCTTTCGAGGTCTATCTTTAAGATGTTTCAGTGTCAGTTCTGTTCGAAACAAAGGAAGGAATGTCAGGGCTAACTACCAGCTTCCTAGTTGTACAGACAAGGCCAGAATATATCAAAGATGTCTAAAAGCAAAGTAAGTCATAAAGGACCACTGGAAGTTTCATCGATGGATTAGTCGGATAATTGTGGGGAAGAAGCGAAGTTTCAAAAGAGGGGTCAGAAGCACAAAAATAACAATATGGGATAGAACGCTTGGGTCATCAGAGTCAAGGGGTTGAAATTCGGTCAGGAAGTCGAGGGGATTCAAGGCAAGTCCAGGAAAGCGAGACGGAGTAAAGCTCAGCAGCAGGGATGTACCTAGCAAGAATGCCAACAACTAACCACATTTTTAAAACTGACAAGATTTTTCTTTGATTGAAACAAGGGCAGAAAGTTTTCATTGGTTTCGGAGAAACCCTCCTTAAGGGAAAAGCAAGCACCCAAAACAGGTATGACGGGAAATTCTCAGGACCCTCCTGGAAAATGGGACTTAGTTTAAATTTCAAAACAATCATGAGTAGCATAATTTAGCATAAATAGGAATATAAGTTGGTTTCAAAGTTAACACTAACTATATTCAATTTAAATAAGGTTAAAAGTCATTGATTTATTGGTCTAATACAATTTTGATAAATTAATAATTATCATAAGTACACTTAAACACTAAAAATTAAGAAGCTAATATAATTAAAATATGAGGATATAACAAATCTAAATATAATATCTCATAGAAAAAGAATTGTCAAGAAATATTTTTATTTCATGCAAATATTTGCTTTATTCTATTTTGACGCAAATTATATATCTATTTTTTGTTTGCATAGTTAATTTTCTATTATTTATTTGTGATTTACTTTATTTGCATTTAATGATTTGTACTAAAGCATTTTTATTTAAGTAACAAGTGAAAGAAAGAAAAAATAGTCTATCTATTAATAAAAGGAGAGGCAGAAGCCACCTATTTTGACAAGTGGCATCATGAGAATAAGCCATTTGACACTTTAGGACATATCTCCAAAAAAAAATAGGAACAAAAATATTATTTGGGGAAAAAATCTCACACAAATTACTTTTGTTAATTTAAAATATCGGTTATTTTTCTTTTAAAGAAGAACGTAAGAAGAATCCTATTAGACCTCTATTAGGGGGGAAATCTCCTACAAAATTCAATATTGTACGTTTGTGAACTAAATATTTCAGGGTTTTTTTTAAAAAAAAACAAGTAATCGTATCTACGTGAATGCACACGTTTTTTAGTTCGTTGTTATTTAAAATTTTCAGATTTATATCCCTCTCTAAATTTTAGATTTTATCTAAACCTACGCTATCTAAACCTACGCACGATCGCTAATCATCGGGAACTGCTCAAAACTGACTATGCCAACTTCTATTTCTTCCACTAATACTCTACGTATACTGTCACGACCCAAAATCCACTAAGGGTCGTGGTGGCGCCGGATACCTCTGTCAGGCCAGCCAACTAGATTATCAATTAATTCCTCTTTTAATACTTTTGAAAATCTCAGGTTTTTCCTTCCATTTTCATAAATAAAAGTTCAGTACTTGAATTCAAATTTAAATAATAACAATTAGTACAAATCCGTTGAAACCCATCCCAGAAATCCGGTGTCACAAGTACATGAGCAACTATCGATAAGGAAAGTAAAATACAACATCTGTCCGACATAAAGTGGACAGGGAATAAAAAATAAAATGCTGAAAGGAACTACACTGGCTGCGGGTTGTCTCGAACAATGCAGCTCACCTAGTCCCAGAGTCGTCCGTGCTGCTATGCCCAATAGGCTGCTAGAGGTATATATACCTGTGCAACAAAAATGCACAGAAGTGTAGTATGAGTACGTAATCAACGTGTACTCAGTGAGTATCCCGCCTAATCCCGAAGGGGTAGAGACGAGATGGCCAACTCCGACACTCACTAGAGGTCAATTAGCAATGTTCTATAAGTGCGAGGAAAATCATGGATTTGTATAGAAGTTCTGATAGTGAAGCCAGAAAAAAAACAGGTAAACACCTTCAACAATAAATACAGGGCTTCTAAAGTTTGTTCTTTATCATCTTATCAGTTTATATCAAGCCACGTAGGGCAAATTCCACATTTAAAATTTTCAAGTAACAGATAAACACGCGCAAATCATGCCGAGGTCGACGGCCCGCTCCAACAGAAATGTAAATTGTGCACTGCCGAGGGTCGAACAGCACGAACCATAGATGCATCTATTCTCACCGAGGCGTTCGGCCCGTTCCATAAATAAACACATATCCTGCTCGCGAATCATCCATGCGACGCAGGCACACATAATATACATGCTCAATCAGTCAAATAAGAACTTATCGGGGAATATTTATTCAAATAAAACCAATTCTCCTTTAACAATTTAAGAAATGAAGTTTAATCCTTTTAGAAATTTACTTACTAATTCGATGTGAGTTAAACAATTCGATGCTACCAATGGGTTCACAATTAATCCACGTGCAACATGC
>NW_017678499.1:0-1296 GCF_001879085.1 Nicotiana attenuata
CATGGTCTCGTGAGTTACGAGGGTCGCGTACGGGGATGAGTGCAGAGGGAGTATGTTACGTGCTGGAAGAAATCAAGTAATATACGTTCAAGGAAATTCAAAGGGATAAAATTGGAAGAAGGTAGTTGATTGGCCATAGTTGAATTTGGCATATTGGTGTTGGCAGTCAGTTTCTGCAGCGTGATCGAGTTATGTAAGTGATTTGTGACGGTACGTATCAGGCTTGTCAGCCGCCGCAATTGATGTTATTCAGAGGCCTTCTATTGTTATGCCCTGTTGTGTGGAAGCAGATTCCGGAAGGGGCTATGGTGGCTTAGACCACTACTTAGAGATTTGCATATTCTACGGTTATGAAAAATTCGCCTGTGTGCTGCTATGGTACTCCAGAAGTGAGTTAAGTAGAAGGTTCTTATAGGATGAAGTGTTAAGATGTTTGTGTTAAAAATCGTTTTCTATCATATGTTGGCACATTGGGTGCAGTGAGTAGCATAGAAATTCGAAGTGAGGATCAAGGTTGCAGCTTGGTGCTGGTAAGGATGTCACGGGCTCGGATGAGCAGGAAAGGAGCTTTGGTGTTTAAAGTGAGTCGGCATTGCCTTCAGCGTCACCTGAGATTGGTGTTTTCTAAAGAGGGCTTGTATCATGGTTAATGATTCTTGATCGCTTTTCAGCGTTAGTGCGGTCTGTGGGTTGGAGGTAAGCCCAGTAAATTGTTATAGTAGGTTGTGAGGGGTGTATCCCACAGGAAGGTTTCATAAATGTGGCACGAAGTCACTTGGCTGATTTAAGATCTACACCAAGTATGAGGATTGTGGTAATATCATCAAATTGAGAATTTATGCCTGGAAGGCACTCTGTTTATTGGGTTATGGACTGTGGAGGTTCGCTCCGGTTATGACGGTTGTTCTTGTGTGTTATGAGAAGAGGGAAATTAGTATGGACCTTTGAAAGGTTATTGGCTTAGTTTGATGTGATCAGGATCGACTTAAGGTCAGTGGATGGGTTTAAATGTGAATATGGGCTCTTGAGATTCAGATTATATATCGCACCTCAGTTGTGCTTGAGTTTCGTAGCTTATGGCGCTATATATCCCCCTAGGGATGGTATTATGCACTTAGCGTGCTTGTGACCAAATTCGATATCTTGTTGTAATGGGCAATTTAGCTCGATGTATATCTCCCTATGCGAGTTCTATGTGTGGATCGGTTGGCACGCCGCCATGGGTATGTTATTTGGATCGGGTGGCACGCCGCCATGGTTATGTTGTTTGGATCGGGTTGCGCGCCGCAACAGCGT
>NW_017678499.1:4692-7833 GCF_001879085.1 Nicotiana attenuata
TTTTAATATTGAAATTGCGGCATTATTGTTAGAAGCATTATCAAAAGACATACACAATACTTTTTTATTTAGATTATAAAATTCAGCAACTTCAACAATAGTACTACTTATAAACACAGCAGTATGACTCTGATCTTCATCATATTTAAAAGCGATAATACGTTTTTGCATACAAGTACTATCATCTATCCAATGGCATGTAATTGTCAAATAATCATTTCCATTAACAGCATGGCCAATATCAGAAGTTAGGCAAACTCTACAAGGAAGGTGGCTAAACAAATAACGTAAGTATGTTTGATATTGTCCATGAAGTCTAAAGATATCAGCTCTACAAGTACTTCTAGGGATGCCTTCAAATAAAGGATTGTAAATCCTTTGAATATACATAATAAGATATGATGAAGAAGCAAAAGAAAAAGGTAGACAACTCAAAGCAATCATTTTTGCTAACTCCTCACGATCCCTCATTTTATCATATTTTAGTAGACCTCCAGTAGTAGGGTTAGTAGTTGTTTGATTTCCATCACCATCAGTGCCCCATTCTATGGGATGGTCAATTCTCATATGTCTACTAAGCGTCCCAGTCCCCCCTAAATTTCCTCCAGTCAAATGTTTAAAAGTATCGTTACAAATTTTGCATCTAACTCTATCAGTACCTTCTATTATTTCAAAAAAATTCTAAACCTTACTTCTTTTTCTACGAGTAGAAGTCGGAGCCACAGGTGGTCTACCAGGAGTGGTGCCACGACCACCACCCCTTGTAGCACCAGCAACTCCAACTCCAATACTACCAACTCCAGCACTAGTAGGTGTAGGTGGTATCTCATCTTCTATTCCTATTTCATTATCTTCTATTCCAAAATCTTCTTGTAATTGTTTATAATCTATATCTACATTATCATTAGGCGATGATTCAGAAACATGTGTAAATGATACTGGGTTATTACTATTACTACCAGAAGCTGAAGGACTACCTCTTTTTTTATTTCCACCCCTACCAGTAACTCTTTTACACGCTCTTTTTGCAGCATTAAACATATTGTAAAAATTAAAGTATAAGCTAAAATTAAATATGCAATTAAAATATTAAATAAGAGAAAGAGTTGGAGGGAGTGCACCGAATTCGACAATAAATTGAGCAATTGATTATGCAATTCCGGTGTTACCACAAACAATCGTCAAGCAAGTATTTCAATTTTGAACTTCAAAGTTCAAACTTCAAATTCCGAATGACAAATTCCGATAAATTAAATTCAAGAAAAGAGAGCCAAATAAAAATTATAAAATTAGAAGATGAAATCTTGCAAATTGAAGGATGAGAGAAATTGAGAATTTGAGAATTGAGATTGAGATATGAAATTTGAGTGAAGAAATGAAGAAGAGGGGGGGTATTTATAGATTTTAAAAAGGTTAATTTTGTAAAATGTTAAAAAAAAAAATGGCCATTTCTAAAAAGGATCCGTTGGCCAACGGATCCTTGGCTGAAAAGCTGCCCCCAACGGATAGAAGAGGGACCCACATCTGCAAAATTAAAAAAAAAAAAAAGAAATTAGTCGTTAACCCGGACCGGGCCGGTCCGGGTTAACCGGTTTGGGCACTGTTCATGCCTACCGGTTTACCCGGGCCCGGTTAACCGGATCCCAGATTTGAACCGCACGTTTCCGGCCTAGCCCCCCTACCCAGCCCACCCGTCCCCCTTTGAACCGGGCCGATCCGGTCCCGGTTTTTACCGGTCTGGGCCGGTCCGGTTCCGGTCTAAACCGGCCCGTTTGACACCTATAGGTAGAGGGAGCCGCAGAAGCGGAATTGTTCGAAGGTTCATGGACCGCAGATGCGGTCAAGGTTCCGCAGAAGCGGGACCGCATCTGCGGAAGTGATATCGCAGAAGCGGAAGGGGCCAGGCCCAAGGAAGCCGCAGAAGCGGCCAAAAGTCGCAGAAGCGACATCCGCAGAAGCGGAAAATGCACCGCAGGTGCGAAAATCGCTGGTGGCAGAGGGGTTGTTTTAAAGTCGGATTTTGCTCATTTCACCTCTTTTCTTCACTTCATTTGGCGATTTTTGGAGAGCTTCAAAGAGGGATTTCGTCATCTATGTCAAGGTAAGTTGCTCCTACTCATTTCCAAGTTAAATACAAGATTATATCATGGATTTAGGCATGAAAATTGTGGGAAAATTGGTGTTTTTAGAAGAAGACCTAGAAATTTCTAAATTGGAATTTAGCCACGAATTTGAGCATGGAATTAGGAGTAAATTGTATATTTGAGCTAGTAAAGTCATGGGTAAGCTTTATCTTCGAAAAATTTTGGATTCCGGGCACGTGGGCCCGAGGAAATTTTGGTCATTTCACTAAGCGGAGTTGGGAATTTGTATAATTTGAATTGTTAACGAGTATTCGAGTATGTTCTCATTAGTTTGTCGTTAATTGGCTAGTTTTGGTGCAATGTGCGTCGGTTCAAGCCTTCGGAAGAATGTAGAATGCGGATTATGAGTCTTCGGAGCGAGGTGAGTCTCCTTTCTAACCTTGTAAGAGGGAATTGTCCCCCTAGGTGAAATAATTGATTATGTGCTCCTATATGTGGGGGCTACGTACGCACGAGGTGACGAAAGTCCGTGCGTAGCTACTATTATGCTATTGTCCGGGTAGATAGGACCCAAAAGCATGTTATACTTGGATTAATTGTGAACCCATGGATAGCCTGAATTGCTTAAATCACATTGAATTAGTAAGTAAATTTCTAAAAGGACTAAACTTCATTTCTTAAAGGTTGTTAAAGGAGAATTGGTATTATTTGGATAATTATTCCCCGATAAATTCTTAATTGGCTACTTGAGCATGTATTTTATGTGTACCTGCGTCGCATGCATGATTCGCGAGCAGGGTATGTGTTTATTTATGGAACGGGCCGAACGCCTCAGCAGATTAAATAGATGCATCTATGGTTCGTGCCGTTCGACCCTCGGCAGTGCACAGTTTACATTTCTGTTGGATCGGGCCGTCGCCTCGGTGTGATTTGCGCATGTTATTTGTCGCTTGAGAATTTTTAAACATGAAATTTGCCCGTCGTGGCTTGATATAAATTGAAAAGATAATAAAGAGTAAATCTTGAAAATCCTTTGTAATTGTTAAAAGGTGTTTAC
>NW_017678499.1:7978-18405 GCF_001879085.1 Nicotiana attenuata
CGCTAGTGAGTGTCCAGGTTGACCATCTCGTCTCTACCTCTTCGGGGTTAGGCGGGATACTCACTGAGTACACGTTGATTACGTACTCATACTATACTTCTGTGCATTTTTGTTGCACAGGTATATTTTACATTTGATAGCAGCACGGATGATTTGGGGACTAGGTGAGCTGCATTGTTCGAGGCGACCCGCAGCTATTGTAGTTCCCTTCCCGTACTTTATTTATTTATTTCCGGTCCACTGTACTTCGGACAGATATTGTATTTTATTTTCCTTATCAGTAGTTGCTCATGCACTTGTGACACCGGGTTCTGGGATGATTTTTCGAAAGATGTGTATTAATAGTTGTTTCTTAATTTGAATCGAAACAGAGATTGTTTTATATATGAAAAATGGAAGGAAAACCCTTAGATTTTCAAAGGTATTAAAAGAGGATTTAATTGATAATTTAGTTGGCTTTCCTGACAACGGTGTCCGGCGCCATCGCGACCCGTAGTGGATTTGGGTCGTGACAGTACGAAAGTCTTAATTTTTAGCCTTCACCATAACATGTTAATTAAACAAAAAAAAACGTAGTCATGGGTTACTTTTGTTGAAAATTTTCTACAACTTACTTTTGCTGATTTAATAGTTATTTAATTATTATTTTAATATTTAAGAACTTAAAATTAATTAAAATTTTGCTCATTTATTTTCCTATTCGAACCATGTAGAAAGTTATAATATTTAGAGATTTAAAATATCACTTCGTATAGGTCTTGCACGTAAATTATATAAAAATAATTTAAAAAATAGATAAAGATTTAAGAAAGAAGAGGTACGAGCTCTTGAACAATGACGTAGATAGTTCACTTTATAAAAATATACAAGACTACTGCACCAATAATCTTATTCAATATTTTATTTTTAACTTTCAAAAGTTTTAAATGCACAAATTAACAAGATAATTTATGAGATTACTCAATTATTAATCCATGATATATTCAGCTAAATATGAGCGGGTTTATCAGCTAGCTTTCAATTGTAGATTCTCTTACTTGTTCGCTTTATTTCTTTTCTTTTTTTAATGCTCTTTTTGTTAATTATTTCACTTTGATTTTGTGTTATTTAAAGTTCATAGATTATTAGTTGTCTTCTTATATGCTATAAGTTATATCCTTCAAGATTATTTATATTTCCAAGGTTCTTGCCTATGAAATTGAAATTATGAAATTACAAACTCGGAACAAATCTTAAGTTGAATTATTGATGATTGAGGACTTCTCAGATAGTTTCTTTAATTATTGAGTTAGTTACACACACCAATATTCATGATCATCTTTAGGAACTTACACTTTTATTTTATAACTTAATACTATTTTTCCAAAATAAATTTATACTCATTAAGACAGAATCACGCGCATCTACTATATTAAAAGCACGAAGGCCCTTAGCGAAATGTTGTTCGTCTTTTTTACCCTTTTAAAATAGAGTTTATATTGGACAAAATAAAAATTTAAATATTTTACTAATAATTAGGAATTTGAAATCAACTAAAATTTTGGTGATTAAATTTTCCTTATTTGAATTTAGTTGTAAGTCCTAATATTTAGAAGTTTAAAGTCAATTAGAATTTACCTTATATAAATTTTTTGTTAATTGAACTATGTGACATAACTTTAACATCACCAAATTCTTTTAATGGAAACACAAAATAGCCTAAAAAATTCTCAAAACTAAACAATACAACGGGCTCATATCAGCATTATTTTTAAAACAAATTTTACCGAACAACGGAACAAGTATATCATTATTCAGAAGGAAATACAATAATAAGCATTAAAGGAGGACGAACCTGTCCAACAAAAGCGAAAAATAACACAAATAAAGATTTAAAATATAAACATTTACACTCCTCAACTAAAAATCAAAATTTTCCTCTAACTTTCAAAATAAAACATTCTTCCCTCATATGCAATATCGAATCCATTTTATCGTTGACATCTCCAGTGCCTCTCTTTATGTAATATTTTTGAATGATTTTTTATTCTTTTTACTTGGACGGCTTACCTACAATTAAATTATATTTTATTTTATTATAATAATTTTAGTTCATTAAGATTATAAATGGTATAATTCTTTTATGTTTGTAACAAAATCTACTGTTATTTTTCATGATTATTATTTTAAGTATGTTCTTAAGTTATATTAAAAGCACAAAGGCCCTTAACGAATTATCGTTCGTCTTTTTTACCCTTTTAAAATATAGTTCACATTGGATAAAATAGTTATTAGATTATTTTCCTAATATTTACGAATAGTCATTTAATTATTTTTCTAATATTTAGGAGTATTTATTTAATTATGTCTATAATATTTAGGAGTAGTCATTTAATTATTTTCTAAATATTTAGGATTTTAATTTTTTAATTGTAGAACTCCTGCACTTTTCAATCCAAACTAGGAAAGTTTCGTCCACCTTGTAAGGGTTTATTTTGTTAATAAAGTTTTTTACTTTCAACTCCTTTCAGATTTAGGAGTATTATATTAAAGAGACAAAAAATATGAAAAAAGAAAGATTGAAAGGAAACGGGTGAAAGATCTCATTTATGTCAACGACGGGATTTTGTTCTTATTTTCAGCTTTTTTTCATTCACTTTTTATTTTAGTGTTTGGAAAATTCATATAGCATTAGAAAATATCCAATTGTGAAATTAGATAATTTTGTAATTTATTGACTTCAAAATCTTAAATATCAATACTAGGATTGAAATGGCTCTTAAAATAGTATTTGTATATATGATACAAGAATAAATGTTATTTTTTTAACTAAAAGTAATAATAGTAATAATGTATTAATAAATACGTATAGAATATATAGATAATGTATTTGGTATTATGTATTGTTTTTAGAAGCATAATGCATCATATTTTTTTTTTTGTGAACAAAGGAGAATTTTATTTAAAACAAGCTAAGGATCATTAGTACATTGATCCACTGGATCATTACACAAAGCATTAATGCCATCTATAGCATTTAGATTACCAAGAGATGCTAGCGTTCTACAGGTGCTTCTAAGCACTACTTTCCTACTACTGCCTCTATCCCTGTCCGCCAGCATCCTAGCCATGACATATGGGGGAGGTCTATCAAAATAAACTAACTTATTTATAAGAGTCTGCCTGGTAAAAGCATAATGCATCATTAGGTGAATGACATATAAAACAAACGAAGGACAAAGATTATAATTATGTGATTCCACAAAGTTGTTTGTTGAACAAGTTTTATTCAAAAAAAGATCTAATAATGTACTATAAATTAAATTTTTTTAATTTCTTAATATTTAAGACTTTTAATTACCTATATTTTTTATTAAATTTTTCTATGTGAATTTTGTAGGAGTCCTATTATTAGAAATTTAAAACTGAATATATTGTGCTTATGTTGCAATATCTATCTATCTATCTATCTATAAAGTATTAAAAGCACAAAGGCTTTCATTTAATTTTATTTTATAATTCAGGGAATATAATATAATATTTATGTAATTTTGAAAAATTTATGTTCATTGACATGGATACACGCGCAACGCGCGTACGTTATGATATTATACTAAAAGCACGAAGGCCCTTGGCGAAATATCGTTCGCCTTTTTTACCCTTTAAAAATAGATTTCACACTGGACAAAATAGTCATTTTATTAAAATTCTAATATTTAAAATTTTAAAATCAACTAAAATTTTATTTATTAAGACTTTCATATTTAAAATATGGTGTAAGAAGTCCTAATATTTAGGGCATTAAAATCGACTAAAAAATTTCATATATAATTTGAAGACCTAATATTTAGGTCCAACAAAAAAAACTAATTTTGATGTTGAAATACGTTTTAGGAATGCAAATTTCAACTTTTTGGATTCAAGTCAGTTTTAGGAAAATTTTGAAGAACTACTACTAATTTTTTAATTTGACGAAAACAACTAAGTACTTTTATTAATCTTTTGTTATTTTTTGGCCTATCGATTATACTAAAACTTGAGCCATATAAGGAATTCACATTAAAATAAGCAAAATACTACTAATATAAGAAAATTAATTTATATTTATTAGTAATCAAGAGCCTTTATATAGGTAAAAAACTGGTGAATTTATTAGTGATGTGAAATATTTATTTTAACTATAAAAACTCCAACCAAATAAATAATTGTTTAATCTCAGAAATCACATCAATTGTAATGACGATGAACGACTACAAGTACAGATTAATTAGTTCTGAATTTGCACTAATCAATAAACTCACAAAGTTTACTAGCAAAATTAATTAAGTTTTGGTTGGTGGAATTGCACATTTTTTTAATTTTGAAGGTAGCAAATTTTATTGGTATTTGACATAGAAGGGAAAAATAGAAAATAAAAGTTGTTGATACCTAATTTTTCCCTATATAATTTTTATATACAAAATACTTTCAAAAATAGCATATATAAGCATACCTAAGAGTTTTGGTATTTTTTTCTAATTTTTAAAGATTTTTAAAACCAATTTATTGTCTATTTTATCAGTACAAAATCCAATAATTATTCCAAAGATTATCATTTTGGTGAATAATTTATTTTTTTTATTCTCATATTTGCACCAAAATATAATTAAGGTGATTTTTGCATATTTTTACAAATTTATTTGGTATTTTTTAAAGCTAAATTGCATATAATTGCAATTATAGCCTATTTTACGATTAATAGTATTTTATAATTGTAAAATTAGCTCCAGTATTTTTAAATTTATATTTATGCACTATTAATTATTTCAGTATTTTTAATTTACTTTTAAAATCAACTTTACTATTTTTTATAAATAAAAAGGGCAAATTGACTATTTAATATCTAGCCCCATTTCTATCAATTATAGCCCTATTTCATTTCACTTTTAGCCCCTCAATTGACCCAATTCTACCCAATTAATCAGCCTAATTTCAGTCCGTACCCAACCCATCGACCCAATTCCAAACGACCCAACCCGTTCCCCACCTACCCGTCTAAATCTGGACCGTTGATCACTCAAGATCAACGGCCAAAACTCACCCTTCTATAATTAAACCTAACAACCTACCCTAATCCCCTTCATTCTCACCGGACCTGCCGCCCTGAAATCCCAAAACACTCTCAAATCCTCTCAACAACTCTCTGAAACCCTAGCCTCCTCCCACCTTCCTTCACCGGATTTTCACTGGAATCCATGGCTTCCCAGGCCATGGATGGTCTCTACCCACCCTCTCCACCATTAGACCTTGAGTGTTCGAGGTTTGGAAGGCTGACTTCGATGGTTCTCCCTCCGATCTTCGATTCCATGGCTTCTCCGGCCATGCTCCGGCACATTCGAGACCCAGGAGCCTGATTCTTGACCTCTCCGACTCAAGTTCGGACCTGTCTCCAAGCCTTTCTCATTTCTAGGGTTTCGGACATTCGAGGTTCTTTCACCGTTATTTGTTTAGATCTATACTGTGTCTATGCTTTTCTTGCCATCTAGAGTGTTTTCCCCAAAAGTTTTTGTCTAAATCGTTTCTCTCCGATTTTAGGGTTTCTAAAAGGATTTTTGGAAAAAAAAAATCTTTCTGATTCTTTTTCTTCTTTGCTTTATGTGTGTTTGTTTATACTCTGCTCGTATGATTTTTTTTATTTTATGCATATATTGTCTTTTACCTCTTCTTTTCTACTCCTGCTATGTTTTCACTACTTTTCTGCTATGTGTGCCTACCGTTTGATTTTTTGGACTTTGTTCATGTTCTTACATGCTTCATCTACTTGTGTTCAAGTTTGTATTATTTCCTTCTTCTGAACTCGTTTAGGCTCTGAGTTTTCTCAAATATGTTCTTCATGATTTTTCTTCCTTTGTCGTTCAAGCATGCTATCATATCTGTTTTGTTGAGACTCTGAAACAAATGGTTTGCTTTCCATGTCTGATTCAATTGTGAAACCCTAGGATTTTGGGGTTTCCTTTGACGACTTTGATTTTTGTGTTCGAGTCAGGGTTCCACATTGGGACCCTGGACTCTCAGACTCATTATGAGTCTGCAGATTGAACCTGCATCTCCTTGCTTATGATTCTGAATTTTTCTTTGGTTAAATTCTCTTTTAAATAACTTAACAGTCTCTCCTTGATTTACATATTTGTGTGTTTATATATGAGAACTCTTCTTTCAAAAAAGGGCTTTGCCAACTACTGATTGATCCCGAATTCCTTTAATTGTGTTCACTTGATTGTTACTGGTTTTCCCTAATTGAACCTTTCTTTACCCCTTTTCCTGACTTGATTCATTCAAGTAAAAGTCTGAAATTTTAATTTTTTGATTCCCTTTCCTTTTCTTTTACAAACCGCGTACTATTAGTTTGTTACATTAAATAGCTTCTATGTACTTACCCTTTATTATACTACTGGGAAAATATTTTTTCAAAATCCCTTTCCATAATTATTTTTACCCGTTTGAAATCAGAATCCCTTAACTAAAGGGAGACTGATTGCAATGTTATTTCCTTACCTTTTTCTTGCTTATTTGCTGCATTATAAAAGGGGCTCGACCCTTCTGCATTGAAACAAGTTTTAAGCTCTGGAAAAAAAAACTTTACAACTCTAGAACTTTGAACTTCTGAACCCCAAAAGTTCAATGCTCATAATCTCACACACCCACTTTCAGTCACAATACTCTTGCAAACTCTCTACTCTCTGCTGAGACTTTTGTACTGCTTTGCTTGCAACTTGGCTTTTCAAGACTGCTATTTTACTTACCTGTTTTCCCTGAAATTGGTATGTCTCCATTTGATTTCAGTTCCTTCACATGTGTTTACTTTATAGTTGTCCTATTCATGTCTACTTTGTTGTTCATATTCTGTATTAAACATGTTACTTTCTTTTATGTTCATTGTCTGTTATGAATCCCCCATACCCCCATTCCCTTTTGTGTGCTGAGTTAAAGTTCATGGCCTGGCAGTATCCAAATTGCTGCCCAGGTCTGAACCTGACCTTCAATAGGTCCTAACTCTCAAATTTAAGCTGACAGGCTGGTCAGGGGTGTGCCAGTATTCTAGTTGCTGGGCATGACCACTAGTTTGTTACGGCCTTCCCTGATTCCCCCTCTATTGCACTTACACTTATTCTTAGACTCTAAGTTCTGCCCCCCTCCTATGAGCCTTGCCTTGGGGACCTTGAGTTCCCTCTGAACTTGGACATTTGAGGGCTGGCCATTCCACACTACACCATAATCTGATCCTGCAAATGTAATTGGGTGTAAGCACTGCCTGGAGTTCATGAAGCTCCTTGGAACTCTGACACACCCAAATGAGAAAGGCTTTGGAAATCTGATCTTTGGAAGTTGGTTTATTTCATGTTTCAGACTAGGAGTCTGAATTAGGCTCTCCTTGGTTGAAATTTTTAATCTCTGATGTAATTTTTATTTTTTTTCTAGATTCATTCAAGTTGTAATAATTTTGTAATACTTATGGGGTGTATAGTAAACAATGGGGGAGGGTCTCTTATGTTATGCATATGGGGTAGATATCATGTTTTAGGTCTTTATTTCCGCAACCACTACATTTTTGTTTATGTTTCTGCATATAGAGATCCTGCCTATAGATTTTTTCCATATAGATATCCTGCCTATAGTTTATTTCAATACTGCATATAGAGATCCTGCATATAGTTTGTTTCATTTCAGCATACAGAAGCCATGCCTATAAGATTCTGCATTTCAACATATAGAAGCCATGCCTATAAGTTTTGGCATTTCTGCACATGCATATGACATTAGGCAAAACAATCCATAGGCTAAGGAATAATCAATTACATCCTAGATACCATGCTCATAGGATTCCTGCACTTGCATAACCGTTTTAAAATCAGTAACGCATAGAATGCATGCCTATAGGAGCAGTCGTTTAAATCTGATTCATCCGCAAGTCTAAAATCAGTAATAATATTGTTAACATCTGCGGAATTGGTTCATCTCTAAAATCAGTAATCCTCCCTTAAAATCAGTATGTATCACCTTGTTAGACATCATGTCTATAGGTCTCACCTAGGCAAACTATTAGGTAATCAATTAATTAAACCAGTCTTTAATAATCACAACCGGCAGGCAGGCCTAATTTGGACTTCTTATCTAAAAATATGTAATAAATCAGCCACCCGCCCCCTTTTCATTTACATTTAATTAAAGACCTAACCAGTACTTGCAAGTCATGCTAAACAATTTTTGTTTTGAATGAGGAGGCCCCCTTTGAGCCTTAACTGCTATGTGTTTTCCCCTTAATTGCTCTTATGTGTTTTGTTTGTCGCACTAGATTTTGGCCTTTTAAACTTCAAAAGCCAATATCCCTTCCCTTTAGGAATAGTAGTCCCAACAGCCTCCAAGACTGATAGGATTGGGGCGGGTAGTAGCATGCACTAAGTAACGAGACTATTCCGCGCTTTAGTACCTTAACGGGGTGGGAAAGGGTAGACATGGATATGATGATCACGCAATAACACCACGCGTATAATTGGTTACCGGGTGTTGCATGGATGATCCATGTTATTTATAAACCTAGGACCCCCCCCCCCCCTCCCTCCTTATGTACTTTCGTTATTGTTTTCTTTAAACTGTAAGTTTTCAGCTCTTTAAACCTTGTATTTCGCTTCAAATCATTTAAAACCTCTTTGAATATCCAGCATTGTTTTTTCTTTTTGAACTTTCGCTCATTTCACTTCTTTTGTCTGATTGTTTGCACTCGTTATTTGATCCTTGTTTTCCTGCACTTATACATTCTTTTAAACAATTATGAAACCACCTATTTCCTGACTTCAGCATGTTTATACATTACTACTTGTAATCGTTATGTGGAAGTTGTCTTGTATGTTTACTTGTTTTAAAGTCATAATTGTAACATGGCCGGGAACTGCACTAGTGGATCTTGGGGGGTGCCTAACACCTTCCCCCTGAGATAATTTCAAGCCCTTACCCATTCTCTGGTTCTTCTTTCTTTTAAATTCTTAGTGTCATAATGCACTTAAGCATTAGGTGGCAACTCTTCTAAATCTCAAACCCAAATTCCCAAAAGGAATAGAGTTGTCCGCCCAAATGTCGTAAACCCGATTTTGCCTTTAGAAAAAGGAGGCATCGACAAAAGTTATCGCTTATTTTTTACTTGGTGATATAGACTTTCGTTCTGTGTTATTATTAGAATAGATAGCTGCCTAACTCATAAAATTAAAACCATGTATCAAAATTATTTAAAGTCGCAAGTTGAAAGCTAAATTTTTAAATAAAAAGGACTAAAATCAAATCACATTAGATCTTTGTTTAATAATAATAACTATGTGTATACTATTTTTATCTATAACTATAAAATGTACATGAATATATCTGTCTATCTTATTTTAATAAGAAATATATTCATATAAATTGAATATAATTGTAAAATTTAAAAATTTGTTAATATAGGTACACGCGCAAAGCGCGTACCCTAAAGCTAGTATATATAATTACTTGCTATAACTACTATTCAGTTGTTATGGTAGTGTATTTGTTGTATTCGAATACAACAGCAAAAAGCGCCTAAAGATTAGGGTAGTCCAGCTGTACGCGCATGTATTCACATGTATTCGCACCATGTATTCATCAATACAGCAGCAAAAATCGCGTAAAATCAGGGCAGTCCAGCTTTATGCACATGTATCCACATGTATTCGCGTCATATATTCATGAGTACAGCAGCAAAAAGCGCCTAAAATTATGGCAGTCCAACTGTACGCGCATGTATTCACACGTATTCACGCTGCTGTATTCATGAATACAACATTTAAAAGTGCCTAAAATCAAGGCAATCCAGTTGTACGCACATGTATTCACATGTATTCGCGCCATGTATTCATGAATACAGTAACGACAATTGATCACGCCCAACTATGCCTTATAAAAAGGACTAAGCGGTCGTTGCAAATATAATCCGATTTACAAGTCCGGAGTCGAATCCCACAGAGAACTAAGGCTTAGCTATAGTTGTTCAATATCGCTAAGAAACACAAGTCCAAACAATTTTCTAATCATAAAGATTATAATATTTATTTTTATCTAATTAACTAACAAATCTAGAAAGCCGTAAAACTATCAATTAACAAGGATAAGGGTTGGAGTCGAGATTAAGAAGGTCTAGAGTTATGATTTTCCCAATTGTCAGAATCCTTCCCGCTACGTTTTCTATAAATTCGCCTAAGTATTCTCTACCGATCATGAGCGCTCTGACTGTCGTAACTCTCTCCCGAATAATTACCACAATTTACTAGACGCACTCTCCTGAGTTACGCTAGTTGGCTTTGTTTATTACAGCTCACTTTAGATTGCACCCAAGGCTTCGTTATCCCTAATCCCGCCTTTAAACCCGCAGTTATAGATCCCTCTTATACTTTGGGAGTGATGTT
>NW_017678499.1:20459-21502 GCF_001879085.1 Nicotiana attenuata
ATCATAATTGAACCGGGATGGCCAACCGGTCATGCCAACTGATATTTGTTTCAGTAAACCTTTAATTTACTATGGCATGTGATTTCATCATCATGCTTATACATCTGTAGTACAAATAGAAGAAAAATTGGTAACCTTCATATTTACCCGGTATGTTATAGTAATATGAAGATAATCGATCTTCCTTTCATTTATAGTCTCAATATGCTAACCACTTTGGCTAATACATTTGAAACTCAAAAAGTTTCTTTTGAGACTTACTAGCACAAATGCCATGAATAATTTATTTACTCGGGTAGTAACAAAGTCGCTCTTCTGGAGCTCTCAATAATTTTGCACTACAAGATCTTTTATAACACCATCTAAGTGGTGAATTTTTCCTCCACGGAGAAAATTATCTTATTATAATAATTGTCATGGTCAAAATCATCATAAGCAAAATCTTTTCTTGCTTTAATTTTGCCTTTAATAAAATTTTATAAGGCATGGCAAAATATTTTTCGGCGTACCACATGTACACGACCAATGACATATTCGTGTAACCACATAGTAATGTTCATGATCTTTCTTTCTCTCAAACCTCCCGTAGAGGTGAGTTGTAATATTTATTCAACCATGCATAAATACATTCTTGTTGTCACGACCCAATTCCCATACCCGGTCGTGATGGCGCCTCTCGTGAAGACAAGTTCAGCCAGCTAACCCAAATCCTTTCACTAACAATTATTAAACATAATTGGATAGAAGATACAACTTAATGGCATTAGAAACTGTTAATTACTACCCGACCAGGGTGTCACAAGTCACGAGCATCTAAAGGAACCTGATTTAACTACAGGGCCAATATTATACAAAAATGAATTTCTGGAAAAACAAAAGACAACATCCGGTGCCGCGAACGCTGGCGGTCACCTTGCTCAGCTACAATAACAATACCTTCAATCCGCTAATAACCCGCTACCGAGTGAACGATACCTGCAACTGCACGCGAGGTGCAGGGAGTAAAGTGAGTACTTCCAACTCAGTGAGTAATAAACATATAT
>NW_017678500.1:0-3001 GCF_001879085.1 Nicotiana attenuata
CAACTAGGAATTGGAGATCCTATGTTGGCAAAAGGCGATAAGGGAGTGGAGACCCTATGACTAAAATTATATCAACTAGGGATTGGAGACCCTATGTTTGCAAAAGGCGACTAAGGAGTGGAGACCCTATGTCTAAAATGATCTCAACTACGGATTGGAGACCCTATATTGTAAAAGTGCGACTAGGGAGTGGAGCCCCATGTCTAAAATCTCAACTAGGGAGTGGAGACCCTATGTTGGCAAAAGGCGACTAGGGAGTGGAGACCCTATGTCTAAAATTTCAACTAGGGAGTGGAGACCCTATGTTGGCAAAAGGCGACTAGGGAGTGGAGACCCTATGTCTAAAATCTCAACTAGGGAGTGGAGACCCTATGTTGGCAAAAGGCGACTAGGGAGTGGAGACCCTATGTCTAAAATCTCAACTAGGGAGTGGAGACCCTATGTTGGCAAAAGGCGACTAGGGAGTGGAGACCCTATGTCTAAAATCTCAACTAGGGAGTGGAGACCCTATGTTGGCAAAAGGCGACTAGGGAGTGGAGACCCTATGTCTAAAATCTCAACTAGGGAGTGGAGACCCTATGTTGGCAAAAGGCGACTAGGGAGTGGAGACCCTATGTCTAAAATCTCAACTAGGGAGTGGAGACCCTATGTTGGCAAAAGGCGACTAGGGAGTGGAGACCCTATGTCTAAAATCTCAACTAGGGAGTGGAGACCCTATGTTGGCAAAAGGCGACTAGGGAGTGGAGACCCTATGTCTAAAATCTCAACTAGGGAGTGGAGACCCTATGTTGGCAAAAGGCGACTAGGGAGTGGAGACCCTATGTCTAAAATCTCAACTAGGGAGTGGAGACCCTATGTTGGCAAAAGGCGACTAGGGAGTGGAGACCCTATGTCTAAAATCTCAACTAGGGAGTGGAGACCCTATGTTGGCAAAAGGCGACTAGGGAGTGGAGACCCTATGTCTAAAATCTCAACTAGGGAGTGGAGACCCTATGTTGGCAAAAGGCGACTAGGGAGTGGAGACCCTATGTCTAAAATCTCAACTAGGGAGTGGAGACCCTATGTTGGCAAAAGGCGACTAGGGAGTGGAGACCCTATGTCTAAAATCTCAACTAGGGAGTGGAGACCCTATGTTGGCAAAAGGCGACTAGGGAGTGGAGACCCTATGTCTAAAATCTCAACTAGGGAGTGGAGACCCTATGTTGGCAAAAGGCGACTAGGGAGTGGAGACCCTATGTCTAAAATCTCAACTAGGGAGTGGAGACCCTATGTTGGCAAAAGGCGACTAGGGAGTGGAGACCCTATGTCTAAAATCTCAACTAGGGAGTGGAGACCCTATGTTGGCAAAAGGCGACTAGGGAGTGGAGACCCTATGTCTAAAATCTCAACTAGGGAGTGGAGACCCTATGTTGGCAAAAGGCGACTAGGGAGTGGAGACCCTATGTCTAAAATCTCAACTAGGGAGTGGAGACCCTATGTTGGCAAAAGGCGACTAGGGAGTGGAGACCCTATGTCTAAAATCTCAACTAGGGAGTGGAGACCCTATGTTGGCAAAAGGCGACTAGGGAGTGGAGACCCTATGTCTAAAATCTCAACTAGGGAGTGGAGACCCTATGTTGGCAAAAGGCGACTAGGGAGTGGAGACCCTATGTCTAAAATCTCAACTAGGGAGTGGAGACCCTATGTTGGCAAAAGGCGACTAGGGAGTGGAGACCCTATGTCTAAAATCTCAACTAGGGAGTGGAGACCCTATGTTGGCAAAAGGCGACTAGGGAGTGGAGACCCTATGTCTAAAATCTCAACTAGGGAGTGGAGACCCTATGTTGGCAAAAGGCGACTAGGGAGTGGAGACCCTATGTCTAAAATCTCAACTAGGGAGTGGAGACCCTATGTTGGCAAAAGGCGACTAGGGAGTGGAGACCCTATGTCTAAAATCTCAACTAGGGAGTGGAGACCCTATGTTGGCAAAAGGCGACTAGGGAGTGGAGACCCTATGTCTAAAATCTCAACTAGGGAGTGGAGACCCTATGTTGGCAAAAGGCGACTAGGGAGTGGAGACCCTATGTCTAAAATCTCAACTAGGGAGTGGAGACCCTATGTTGGCAAAAGGCGACTAGGGAGTGGAGACCCTATGTCTAAAATCTCAACTAGGGAGTGGAGACCCTATGTTGGCAAAAGGCGACTAGGGAGTGGAGACCCTATGTCTAAAATCTCAACTAGGGAGTGGAGACCCTATGTTGGCAAAAGGCGACTAGGGAGTGGAGACCCTATGTCTAAAATCTCAACTAGGGAGTGGAGACCCTATGTTGGCAAAAGGCGACTAGGGAGTGGAGACCCTATGTCTAAAATCTCAACTAGGGAGTGGAGACCCTATGTTGGCAAAAGGCGACTAGGGAGTGGAGACCCTATGTCTAAAATCTCAACTAGGGAGTGGAGACCCTATGTTGGCAAAAGGCGACTAGGGAGTGGAGACCCTATGTCTAAAATCTCAACTAGGGAGTGGAGACCCTATGTTGGCAAAAGGCGACTAGGGAGTGGAGACCCTATGTCTAAAATCTCAACTAGGGAGTGGAGACCCTATGTTGGCAAAAGGCGACTAGGGAGTGGAGACCCTATGTCTAAAATCTCAACTAGGGAGTGGAGACCCTATGTTGGCAAAAGGCGACTAGGGAGTGGAGACCCTATGTCTAAAATCTCAACTAGGGAGTGGAGACCCTATGTTGGCAAAAGGCGACTAGGGAGTGGAGACCCTATGTCTAAAATCTCAACTAGGGAGTGGAGACCCTATGTTGGCAAAAGGCGACTAGGGAGTGGAGACCCTATGTCTAAAATCTCAACTAGGGATTGGAGACCCTATGTTGGCAAAAGGCGACTAGGGAGTGAAGCCCCATGTCTAAAATCTCTACTTGGGAGTGGAGACCCTATGTTGGCAAAAGGCGACTAGGGAGTGGAGACCCTATATCTAAGATCTCAACTAGGGTGTGGAGACCCTATGTTGGCA
>NW_017678500.1:7975-8322 GCF_001879085.1 Nicotiana attenuata
TTGGCAAAAGGCGACAAGGGAGTGGAGACCCTATGACTAAAATTATATCAACTAGGGATTGGAGACCCTATGTTTGCAAAAGGCGACTAGGGAGTGGAGACCCTATGTCTAAAATGATCTCAACTACGGATTGGAGACCCTGTATTGTAAAAGTGCGACTAGGGAGTGGAGACCCTATGTCTAAAATCTCAACTAGGGAGTGAAGACCCTATGTTGGCAAAAGGCGACTAGGGAGTGGAGACCCTATGTAGGCAAAAGGCGACTAGGGAGTGGAGACCCTATGTCTAAAATTATCTCAACTAGGGAGTGGAGACCCTATGTTGGCAAAAGGCGACTAGGGAGTGGAG
>NW_017678500.1:13088-16359 GCF_001879085.1 Nicotiana attenuata
GAACTAGGGAGTGGAGACCCTATGTCTAAAATCTCAACTAGGGAGTGGAGATCCTATGTTTGCAAAAGGTGACTAGGGAGTGGAGACCGTATGTCTAAAATCTCAACTAGGGAGTGGAGACCCTATGTTGGCAAAAGGCGACTAGGGAGTGGAGACCCTATGTCTAAAATCTCAACTAGGGAGTGGAGACCCTATGTTGGCAAAAGGCGACTAGGGAGTGGAGTCCCTATGTCGAAAATCTCAACTAGGGATTGGAGACCCTATGTTGGCAAAAGGCGACAAGGGAGTGGAGACCCTATGACTAAAATTATATCAACTAGGGATTGGAGACCCTATGTTTGCAAAAGGCGACTAGGGAGTGGAGACCCTATGTCTAAAATGATCTCAACTACGGATTGGAGACCCTATATTGTAAAAGTGCGACTAGGGAGTGGAGACCCTATGTCTAAAATCTCAACTAGGGAGTGGAGACCCTATGTTGGCAAAAGGCGACTAGGGAGTGGAGACCCTATGTCTAAAATCTCAACTAGGGAGTGGAGACCCTATGTTGGCAAAAGGCGACTAGGGAGTGGAGACCCTATGTCTAAAATCTCAACTAGGGAGTGGAGACCCTATGTTGGCAAAAGGCGACTAGGGAGTGGAGACCCTATGTCTAAAATCTCAACTAGGGAGTGGAGACCCTATGTTGGCAAAAGGCGACTAGGGAGTGGAGACCCTATGTCTAAAATCTCAACTAGGGAGTGGAGACCCTATGTTGGCAAAAGGCGACTAGGGAGTGGAGACCCTATGTCTAAAATCTCAACTAGGGAGTGGAGACCCTATGTTGGCAAAAGGCGACTAGGGAGTGGAGACCCTATGTCTAAAATCTCAACTAGGGAGTGGAGACCCTATGTTGGCAAAAGGCGACTAGGGAGTGGAGACCCTATGTCTAAAATCTCAACTAGGGAGTGGAGACCCTATGTTGGCAAAAGGCGACTAGGGAGTGGAGACCCTATGTCTAAAATCTCAACTAGGGAGTGGAGACCCTATGTTGGCAAAAGGCGACTAGGGAGTGGAGACCCTATGTCTAAAATCTCAACTAGGGAGTGGAGACCCTATGTTGGCAAAAGGCGACTAGGGAGTGGAGACCCTATGTCTAAAATCTCAACTAGGGAGTGGAGACCCTATGTTGGCAAAAGGCGACTAGGGAGTGGAGACCCTATGTCTAAAATCTCAACTAGGGAGTGGAGACCCTATGTTGGCAAAAGGCGACTAGGGAGTGGAGACCCTATGTCTAAAATCTCAACTAGGGAGTGGAGACCCTATGTTGGCAAAAGGCGACTAGGGAGTGGAGACCCTATGTCTAAAATCTCAACTAGGGAGTGGAGACCCTATGTTGGCAAAAGGCGACTAGGGAGTGGAGACCCTATGTCTAAAATCTCAACTAGGGAGTGGAGACCCTATGTTGGCAAAAGGCGACTAGGGAGTGGAGACCCTATGTCTAAAATCTCAACTAGGGAGTGGAGACCCTATGTTGGCAAAAGGCGACTAGGGAGTGGAGACCCTATGTCTAAAATCTCAACTAGGGAGTGGAGACCCTATGTTGGCAAAAGGCGACTAGGGAGTGGAGACCCTATGTCTAAAATCTCAACTAGGGAGTGGAGACCCTATGTTGGCAAAAGGCGACTAGGGAGTGGAGACCCTATGTCTAAAATCTCAACTAGGGAGTGGAGACCCTATGTTGGCAAAAGGCGACTAGGGAGTGGAGACCCTATGTCTAAAATCTCAACTAGGGAGTGGAGACCCTATGTTGGCAAAAGGCGACTAGGGAGTGGAGACCCTATGTCTAAAATCTCAACTAGGGAGTGGAGACCCTATGTTGGCAAAAGGCGACTAGGGAGTGGAGACCCTATGTCTAAAATCTCAACTAGGGAGTGGAGACCCTATGTTGGCAAAAGGCGACTAGGGAGTGGAGACCCTATGTCTAAAATCTCAACTAGGGAGTGGAGACCCTATGTTGGCAAAAGGCGACTAGGGAGTGGAGACCCTATGTCTAAAATCTCAACTAGGGAGTGGAGACCCTATGTTGGCAAAAGGCGACTAGGGAGTGGAGACCCTATGTCTAAAATCTCAACTAGGGAGTGGAGACCCTATGTTGGCAAAAGGCGACTAGGGAGTGGAGACCCTATGTCTAAAATCTCAACTAGGGAGTGGAGACCCTATGTTGGCAAAAGGCGACTAGGGAGTGGAGACCCTATGTCTAAAATCTCAACTAGGGAGTGGAGACCCTATGTTGGCAAAAGGCGACTAGGGAGTGGAGACCCTATGTCTAAAATCTCAACTAGGGAGTGGAGACCCTATGTTGGCAAAAGGCGACTAGGGAGTGGAGACCCTATGTCTAAAATCTCAACTAGGGAGTGGAGACCCTATGTTGGCAAAAGGCGACTAGGGAGTGGAGACCCTATGTCTAAAATCTCAACTAGGGAGTGGAGACCCTATGTTGGCAAAAGGCGACTAGGGAGTGGAGACCCTATGTCTAAAATCTCAACTAGGGAGTGGAGACCCTATGTTGGCAAAAGGCGACTAGGGAGTGGAGACCCTATGTCTAAAATCTCAACTAGGGAGTGGAGACCCTATGTTGGCAAAAGGCGACTAGGGAGTGGAGACCCTATGTCTAAAATCTCAACTAGGGAGTGGAGACCCTATGTTGGCAAAAGGCGACTAGGGAGTGGAGACCCTATGTCTAAAATCTCAACTAGGGAGTGGAGACCCTATGTTGGCAAAAGGCGACTAGGGAGTGGAGACCCTATGTCTAAAATCTCAACTAGGGAGTGGAGACCCTATGTTGGCAAAAGGCGACTAGGGAGTGGAGACCCTATGTCTAAAATCTCAACTAGGGAGTGGAGACCCTATGTTGGCAAAAGGCGACTAGGGAGTGGAGACCCTATGTCGAAAATCTCAACTAGGGAGTGGAGACCCTATGTTGGCAAAAGGCGACTAGGGAGTGGAGACCCTATATCTAAGATCTCAACTAGGGTGTGGAGACCCTATGTTGGCAGAAGGCGACTAGGGAGTGGAGTCCCTATGTCGAAAATCTCAACTAGGGATTGGAGACCCTATGTTGGCAAAAGGCGACAAGGGAGTGGAGACCCTATGACTGAAATTATATCAACTAGGGATTGGAGACCCTATGTTTGCAAAAGGCGACTAGGGAGTGGAGACCCTATGTCTAAAATGATCTCAACTACGGATTGGAGACCCTATATTGTAAAAGTGCGACTAGGGAGTGGAG
>NW_017678500.1:21287-21502 GCF_001879085.1 Nicotiana attenuata
ATGTTGGCAAAAGGCGACTAGGGAGTGGAGACCCTATGTCTAAAATCTCAACTAGGGATTGGAGACCCTATGTTGGCAAAAGGCGACTAGGGAGTGAAGCCCCGTGTCTAAAATCTGTACTTGGGAGTGGAGACCCTATGTTGGCAAAAGGCGACTAGGGAGTGGAGACCCTATATCTAAGATCTCAACTAGGGTGTGGAGACCCTATGTTGGCA
>NW_017678501.1:0-21500 GCF_001879085.1 Nicotiana attenuata
GAAGAACCTGGATCTGCACATGAAAAACATGTGCAGGAAAGGGCATGAGTGCACCAGGGCGGAGCCCAGTAAGTCGCAAGCCTAACCTCGGTCGAGTAGTGACGAGGAAGGTCAGGGCCCTACCGCTCATATACTTATACATAAGGAAAACGAAATAGTATGAAGTAACACAATATAATAATAAGAATAACAACAATTACAACAGAGAGAGAGCATCACAGAAAGAATACAGCTCAACACGGAGATAGCAATCGGGGATCTACCAGGATACCATTTTGTAGTCCCCAAATAAAAATGTCCAGAGGATCTCCCAGGTGTCGTCCCGTGGTCCAACTCATAGTGCGCGGGGATCTACCGGAATCCCGATCCGTAGTCCCAAATGTAAATACCTAGTACCGGGGGAATCTACTGGGTGCAGTCTCGTAGTTCCATATTCAGGGGGATCTACCGGAATATCAATCCGTAGTCCTAAATAAACAGGCAAGGGGGATCTACCGGGAAATCGCCTGTAGCTCCAAAGTAAACACACAGCAACAACACGAAGAATATTCAATTCAATCCAATTTCATACCAAGGTAAACATGTATTTCTAACCTAGCATGCTGCACAGAATCAAGATAAAGCAGTTTGAGCAAATAAAACAATTGAATCATTTAGACGTGCTTTCCTAAGCTAACAGTAAGCTTAAATTTCAAGTAGTGTAAACAGGGAAGAAATACACAATTATAGTTATTTAATGAAAAACAGATTTTCAACAATTAGCACATGTACGCACTCGTCACCTCACGTACAAGGCATTTCATATATCAACAATACCAAATCCTAAGGGGAGTTCCCCCACACAAGGTTAGGCAAGCCATTCACCTCGAACCAGCTCAATCAACTCGATACCACGTTCTTGTCACGAGTACCCGACTCCAAATGGCCCAATATATTCAATGTAATCGCATAATCTGAATATACCTTCAAGTAACTAATTCAACTAATCAATTCGAAGCTGATACGCGAAATTAGGAAAATCGCCCAAAAATCCTCCCCGGGCCCACGTCTCGGAATCGGGTAAAATTTACAAATTCAGAATCGTCACACTCTCACGAGTTCATACATACCAAAATTATTCCAATCCGACATCAAATCTTGATCAAACCCCCAAAATTAGGCGTAAGGACTTTTCCAAATTTTCTCCAAATTTCCACCCCAAAGTCGAATTTAATGGATGGAATTAAGCATAGATTCGGGGAAATAATCAAAATCGAGTAAGAATTACATACCCAAAATACCCAGGTGAAAATCTCTCCAACAATCGCCAATCCCTGAGCTCCCAAGTCGATTTCCAAGGTTTTGAGTTCTAACCCTCGATTCTGCCCTTTTTCTGACCAGCGAATTCGCTTCCTGCGGCCATGGGACCACACCTGCGGCCCTGCTTCGGCGACAAACGGACCGCACATGCGACTTTTCATTAAAGCCCAGCTTCCGCACCTACGACCTCTTGTCCGCAGATGTAGTGCCGCTTTTGCGGTAACTGCCGCGCATCTGCAACCAACCCCAAATCGCCTCAGACCGCTCCTGCGGTCCTTAAGCCTCTTCTGCGGTGCCGAACCTGCGGTTGCATACACGTAGGTGCGGTTATGACAGGTTCAACCAACTTCAAATTTCTCCTAAGTCCAATTCAACTTCTGTTAAGCACCCAAAACTCACCCGAGGCCCCCGGGACCTCAACCAAATATGCCAACCAGTCCTAAAATATCATACGAACTTATTCCAATCCTCGAATCACATCAAACAACGCGAAAACCACAAATCACTATCCAATCCAAGCCTAAGGATTTCCAAGACTTCAAATTTCCCCTTTCGATAAAAAAGCCTATCAAATCTAGTCCGAATTACTTGAAATTTTTCACACACGTCCCAAATGACACAACGAACTACTTTAACTTTCTGAACTCCATTTCGACCCCAATATCAAAATCTCACTATCGAACCGGAAACTTCAAAAATTCGACTTTCGGCATTTCAAGCCTAATTAAGCTATGGACCTCCAAAACACAATCCAAACACGACCCTAAGCCCAAAATCACCCCAACGGAGCTAACAGAACCAACGAAATTCCTTTCCGAGTCCGTCTTCACACTGCTCCAACTACGGTCCAAATTCTAAAGTTTAAACCATCAAACACTCCGAAACTCGAAACGGATCCTGCCGGCAACTCATAATAGCAGAAATAAGCACGGGGTAAGCAATTAATAGGGGATCGGGGCATTAATTCTTAAAACGACTGGCTGGATCGTTACACGCTCTCCCTCTTAAAACATTCATTCTTCCTTGAACAAGCATAGAGACATACCTGAAGTAGTGAAATAATGAGGGTAACGGCTGCGCATATCGTGCTTGGTCTCCCATGTCGCCTCCTCGACCGACTGACCCCGCCACTGAACCTTCACCGATGCAATGTTCTTTCACCTCGGCTTCCGAACCTGCCTATCCAATATCGCCACAGGCTCCTCAATGTAAGATATATCCTTGTCCAACTAGACAGAACTTAAATCCAACACGTGCGACGGATCATCGTGATACCTCCGGAGCATCGAAACCGGATGAACTCCTGTCGAGCTGGGAGGTAAGGCAAGCTCATATGCAACCTCCCCAACACGCCGCAACATCTCAAAAGGACAAATAAACCTAGGACTCAATTTCCCCTTCTTCCCAAATCTCATAATGCCCTTCATAGGCAAAACCCGAAGAAAGACCCGCTCTCCAACCATGTAGGAAACATCACGAACCTTCCGGTCCGCATAACTCTTCTGCCTGGACTGGGCTGTACAAAGTCTATCCTGAATCACCTTAACCTTCTCCAAAGCAACCTGTACCAAGTCTGTGCCCAATAATCTAGCCTCGCCCGGCTCGAACCAACCCATCGGGGATCTACACCGCCTACTATACAAGGCCTCACACGGTGCAATCTGAATGCTGGACTGNCACATAAGAATAAGTGGATCCTGGATCGAATAAAACCGATTCATCTCTATGACAGACCAGGATAATACCCGTGATGACATAATCGGTGACGACAACCTCAGTACCGGCAGGAAGGACATAGTATCTAGCCTGGCCTCCCCCTCTAGGGCGACCTCTACCTCCCCGACCTCCACCTCCAACTGGCTGAGCAGGTAGGGTAGCAACTAGTGATGTGATCATAGCCTGAGAACTCTACGAGGCGCGCTGTGGCTGAGAAGTCTATGGAGGTGCACCCCTTCCAACTCTAAGGCAATCCCTCACCATATGGCTTGTGTCACTACACTCAAAACAAGATCTAGGAAGATGTGGTGGCTTTGACTAGCTCGGGCCAGGTTTGCTGGACTGACCACTGAAAGCACCTCGTGCAGGAGGCGCACTAGATACTGGAGGTGCATAATAAGGCTCATGAGGTCTAGGAGGAGCTGGAATACCACTGGCTGCTGGATGAGCTGAATGAACGGGGCGACTCATATAAACCCTACCATGACGAACTGTAGCTGAGGCACAAGCACCAGAATAATGGCCCAACTCTTGAGACCTCTTGGCCTCCCTCTCCTCTCTGTCCCGAACGTGCATACCCTCTACTCTCCTAGCAATGCTCACCACCTGCTAATAAGAAATATCCATCTCCAACTCCCGAGCCATACTAGACCTGATGCTGGGAATGAGCCCCTCAATAAACTGGCGAACCTTCTCGTGAATAGTAGAAACCAAAGCTGGTGCATGTCTAGCCAAGTCAGTGAAACAGACAGCATACTCCGAGACAGTCATAGTACCCTGGCGCAGATGCTCAAACTCTGCGCACCATGCATCGCTGAGGCTCTGAGGAATATACTCCCTCAGGAACATATCTTAAAACTGAGTCCAAGATAGGGAAGCTGCCTCGTCCGGACTATCTAACTCATATGCACGCCACCACTGATAGGCGGCTCCTCGAAGTTGGAAGGTAGTGAAGGAAACCCCACTTGATCGTGATATACCTATGGCACGGAGGATACAGTAGCACTCCTCTAGAAATCACAGAGCATCATATGATGCTAGTCCAGTGAATGTTGGAGGCCGATACTCCTTGAACCTCTCAAGCCTTTTCTGCTCCTCCTCTGAAGCTACTGCCCTCTCCTCGGGCTGAGCTGGAGCTACAGGTTGTGCCGGTATAATCTCTGGGACCTGCTCAGCATGCACTCACTGCTCAGGAGTGCGGGCGGCGGTATTCTGTGCTCCTCCCCGGCCTGGGATGTGGCTGCAGCAAGGGAAGCAACCCTGCCTGAGCTAGAGTGATGTACATACTCATAAACTGCGCAAGAGTCTCCTGGAGAGCTGGAGTAGTAGCAGCAGTAGGCGTGTCAGGCACCTGGGCTCCACCTGGAACTGCTGGTGGCTCCTCGGTAGCAGCTCGTGCGAGTGCTCTAGCTGCACCGCGTGCGCGTCCTCGGCCTTTACCCAGGCCCGACCTCTGACGGCTCTCGCAGGGAGCGCGGGTGTCTGGTAGGTTCAAGAATTCGAGCTTAGAATAGCTGTTGTAGATGGCTTTATTTATTATCTGATTTTGTACATGTTTGAGCCTAATATGCTAAATGCCGCTTTTACCGCTTTGATATTTTGTGAACTGTATATAAACTGCTACGAAACCCTTCTTCTCTCTGAGTCTTCTAAATCATCTGGGCAGTGTGCACTTCGTGTGACTTCTTTTCTGTCTAGAGTCTTATCCAATTTTAGAACAAGGTTCGGACAAGTTGCAAAGCCGGTGAAGCTTCTGTATTCCCGGTACGTTGCCCCCCCCCTCGGCTCGAGCTGTCCACTCGGGTAAGCCAGGTCTAGAACAATAAACCCAGGTTTTTAAACCTAGTATAACAAAACCTCATGCCGGATCCCTAGTAGGAACGTTTGTTTGCATCACGTGCATTTGACTTTGGAGACTCAACATAGGGGTTGGGTCTGTCTAGGAAAGGTGTACCCGAAATGAAAAGACCATCCTGATGCATTCTACTTGCTACTTGTGCATATGTTTGTTTCGACTTGCTTGTTGACCGGCTTCTAGAATAGGGAAAGAAAATAAAAAAAAATCAAAATCTAGAGTGAGAGGTAGGTATTCGAAAAATTCTGAAACTCTGCCGAAATTCTGAAAAAAAAAAGGGGGAAAAAGAAAAAGACAAGGTCATTTCAAAATGAGCCCAAAATTTTCAAGTGTCATGCTTCCCGTGTTCCGTCAAAACTGACCGAACTACGCAGGTCTGATTCTCACTGGATGTGAGATACGTAGGCAAACCTCATCGGTTCCGATCCCAATTTTTAAAATATCCAAAAATATTTTCCTTTAGTTCCTTCTTTAAAAATCTTTCCTTAGAAAATTAAAAAAAAAAGTAAAAGTAGTTTTTAAACTCAAAAAAAAATGGTTTCCTTCTTTCTAATGTCTTTCATACGAAAAAAAATCAATAAAAATCAAAATCCAAAATACGGGATTCCTTTATTTTGAGGTATTTTTCCCGAAAATCCAAAAAAAAAAATAATCAGAAATAAAAATCCAAAAAAATACTTTTTTAGATGTCTTTCTTTTGTAAATGTCTATAAAAATTTTGAAAAATTGAAGTCCAAAAATATTTTCGCTTTTCTTTAGAAGTGCTTTTGTAAATAAATAAAAACTCAGAATTCCAACATTTTCTTAAAAGTCCCCTTTTTTGAAAATTAAGAGGAAACTTCCAGAATCCAAAAATATTTTCTTTTTTCCTTAGAAAAAGAGAAAACAATTCAAAATTCAAACAAAAATATTTTCTTTTTATTTTTGAAATTTTCAAAGTTCCAATCAAAAGAAAAGGAATTTTTAGAAGTCTTTCTTTCAAAATAAAAGAAAAATCAAAATCAAAATCAAAAAAAAATCAAAAAATATTTTCTTTCTTCTTTTAAAGCATTTCTTTCAAAAAATTCCAAAAAAAAAAAGAAAAAAAAAGAGAAAGTTAGTCTATTTGCTCCATTCTCAATCTTCCCGAACTACGCAAGATCTGATTCGTGCAGGGTCATGATACGTTGGCAATCCCCATCGGATTCGATCATAGGTATAAAATAAATTGAGTGAAAAAATAAACTTACAAAAAAAGAGAAAGAAANAACATAAATAGGAGAACTCAAAGAATCCCCAGATATGCCCAAATGCGGGGCAAAATAAGAGGACACATAAGGATAAGTGGATCCTGGATCGAATAAAACTGATGCATCTCTATGACAGACCAGGATAATACCCGTGATGACATAATCGGTGGCGACAATCTCAGTACCGGCAGGAAGGACATAGTATCTAGCCTGGCCTCCCCCTCTAGGGCGACCTCTACCTCCCCGACCTCCACCTCCAGCTGGCTGAGCAGGTGGGGTAGCAACTAGTGCTGTGATCATAGCCTGAGAACTCTACGAGGCGCGCTGTGGCTGAGAAGTCTATGGAGGTGCACCCCTTCCAACTCTAAGGCAATCCCTCACCATATGGCTTGTGTCACTACACTCAAAACAAGATCTAGGAAGATGTGGTGGCATTGACTAGCTCGGGCCAGGTCTGCTGGACTGACCACTGAAAGCACCTCGTGCAGGAGGCGCACTAGATACTGGAGGTGCATAATAAGGCTCATGAGGTCTAGGAGGAGCTGGAATACCACTGGCTGCTGGATGAGCTGAATGAACGGGGCGACTCATATAAACCCTACCATGACAAACTGTAGCTGGGGCACAGGCACCAGAATAATGGCCCAACTCTTGAGACCTCTTGGCCTCCCTCTCCTCTCTGTCCCGAGCGTGCATACCCTCTACTCTCCTAGCAATGCTCACCACCTGCCAATAAGAAATATCCATCTCCAACTCCCGAGCCATACTAGACCTGATGCTGGGAATGAGCCCTTCAATAAACTGGCGAACCTTCTCGTGAATAGTAGAAACCAAATCTGGTGCATGTCTAGCCAAGTCAGTGAAACAGACAGCATACTCCGAGACAGTCATAGTACCCTGGCGCAGATGCTCAAACTCTGTGCACCATGCATCGCTGAGGCTCTGAGGAATATACTCCCTCAGGAACATATCTTAAAACTGAGTCCAAGATAGGGAAGCTGCCTCGTCCGGACTATCTAACTCATATGCACGCCACCACTGATAGGCGGCTCCTCGAAGTTGGAAGGTAGTGAAGGAAACCCCACTTGATCGTGATATACCTATGGCACGGAGGATACAGTAGCACTCCTCTAGAAATCACAGAGCATCATCTGATGCTAGACCAGTGAATGTTGGAGGATGATACTTCTTGAACCTCTCAAGCCTTTTCTGCTCCTCCTCTGAAGCTACTACCCTCTCCTCGAGCTGAGCTGGAGCTACAGGCTGTGCCGGTATAATCTCTGGGACCTGCTCAGCATGCACTCACTGCTCAGGAGTGCGGGCGGCGGTATTCTGTGCTCCTCCCCCGGCCTGGGATGTGGCTGCAGCAAGGGAAGCAACCCTTCCTGAGCTAGAGTGGTGTACATACTCATAAACTGCGCAAGAGTCTCCTGGAGAGCTGGAGTAGTAGTAGCAGTAGGCGTGTCAGGCGCCTGGGCTCCACCTGGAACTGCTGGTGGCTCCTCGGTAGCAGCTCGTGCGAGTGCTCTAGCTGCACCGCGTGCGCGTCCTCGGCCTTTACCCAGGCCCGACCTCTGACGGCTCTCGCAGGGAGCGCGGGTGTCTGGTCACCTCTAGTAGCACGTGTGTTGATACCCAATTTTTCCCTATTTATTTTCATATTCAAAAATAATTTCAAAATAGCATGTGTATGCATATATAAGCATGCCCACGAGTTTTGGTACTTTTCCCAAATTCTAAGATTTTTAAAATTAATTTAGTGTCTATTTTAACGATGCAAAATCCAATAATTGCTCCCAGGATTTTCATTTTTGGAATAATTTATTTATATTCTCATATTTACACCAAAGTATAATTTAGGTGATTTTCTTGCATATTTTTTATAAATTTATTTGATAGTTTTTTAAGCTAAATGGCATAAAATTACAATTATAGCCTATTTTACGATTAATAAGCGTTTTACGATTATGAAATTATTCCCACTATTTTAGATTAATTTTGATATATTATTAATTAGTTCAGTGTTTTTAATTTATTTATTAAAAATCAGTTTAATTATTTTATAAAAAGTTAAAAGGGGAGAAATTGGTTATTTAATACATAGCCATTTCCAATTGCAATTGTAGCCTCAATTGACCCCTATTCCACCCCAATATTAAACGACCCAATTTTGATTTTGACCCGACCTCTTANCTTTTGAGATTCTTGGGAACTTTGACACACTCCAAATATGAGAAAGTCTTTTGGAAGTCTGATCCTGAAAGTTGGTTTATCTCATATTGTTGGACTTTGAGTCTGAATTAGGCTGATTAGATGTAGCTGTAACCGCTTATGTAATTTTTTTTACTTTGTTTTTGATCCATTCGGTCTGTAATAACTTTGTAATAACTATTGGGGATGGATAGTGGAAAGGGATGGGAATGAATGCATGTAAAGGGTAGAAAACATGCCTATAGGGTCTTTTATAATTCTGCATTTTTGCGCTTAGAAAACATGCCTATAGGATCTTTTATAATTCTGTATTTTTGCGCTTAGAAAACATGCCTATAGGATCTTTTTATAATTCTGCATTTTTGCGTTTAGAAAACATGCCTATAGGATCTTTTATAATTCTGCATCTTCTGCGCTTAGAAAGCATGCCTATAGGATCTTCTATAATTTCTGCATTTCTGCATGTAGAAAACCTGCCTATAGGTCATTCACAATTTCTGCACTTCTGCATTTAGAAAACATGTCTATATGTTTTTCTACGCTTCTGCACTTCGGCATTTCCGCATTTTAGAGATCATGCCAATAGGTTCTGCATATAAGATCATGCCTTATGTTTTTCTGCATGTACACACCATTAGGCAAACAATCTTAGGCTTAATAATAACCAATTCATTCTAGATATCAGGTCTATAAGACTCTTGCATTTATACAACTTTTTTTAAAAACCAATGTACGCTTAGAGATCATNNNAACTACATATGGCCTGATTCCTATATGACCAGGGATATGTAGGCAGCTCAGGACCGAGCTCAGTCAAAACTTTCCAAATCGTTCTTTTGGTCAAAAATTGGCCATCATATCTTTACTCGACTAACTCTTTCATCCGTTACTCGGGGTAAAGAAGGGCAGCTGTTGATTACCCAATTTTCTTTCTGTATTTTCATACTCAAAAATACTTTCAAAATAGCATGTGTATGCATATATAAGCATGCCCTACGAGTTTTGGTACTTTTCCCAAATTCTAAGATTTTTAAAATTAATTTAGTGTCTATTTTAACGATGCAAAATCCAATAATTGCTCCCATGATTATCATTTTGGGAATAATTTATTTATATTCTCATATTTACACCAAAGTATAATTAAGGTGATTTTCTTGCACATTTTTTATAAATTTATTTGATAGTTTTTTAAGCTAAATGGCATAAAATTACAATTATAGCCTATTTTACGATTAATAAGCATTTTACGATTATAAAATTATTCCCACTATTTTTAGATTAATTTTGATATATTATTAATTAGTTCAGTGTTTTTAATTTATTTTTTAAAAATCAGTTTAATTATTTTATAAAAAGTTAAAAGGGGAGAAATTGGTTATTTAATACATAGCCATTTGCAATTGCAATTGTAGCCTCAATTGACCCCTATTCCACCTAAATTAAACGACCCAATTTCATTTTTTAACCCGACCCCTTGACCCAATTTATAAACCCGTCCGGTTTTCTTTAAATCCTGGACGTTAATCATTTTAATCAACGGCCATAATTCATTCTTTCCTTTTTTAATCTGCTAACCCCCTAACCCTAATTCACCTACCCAAAGACAGCCGCCCTCATCTCCCAAATACTCTCTAGCCGTCTCCGAAACCTTAACCCTATTCCACCGATCCTCGTCTCATTCCCACCGGAATCCATGGCAATACTGGCCATGGGTGGCCTGTGCTAGCTCTCCCTCACCACTAACTTAAGCTATTCGAAGATTGGAGGCCTGACTTCCATGGTCTCCTTTAGATCTGCCTTAGATCTACAAGATCCACGGCCTCTCCGGCCATTTTTCGGCATGTTCAAAGCAATATGAGTCTCTCCGACTCAGGATACGACTTTCCTCAAGACCTTCTCATTCTAGGGTCTTCTCTGCCATTTTTAAGCCTTCTAAGGTTCTATACTCGTTCATTTCTTTTAGATCTGTGACATGCTTGGTCCTTACTTGACATTTTAAGGGTTTTCCCCAAATTTTCTTTCTCAAACCCGTTCAAATCCAATTTTTAGGGTTTCTGGAAAAAGTTTCTTTAAAATATTTTCTGACTCTTTTGCTCTCTCTTATGTGTGTTTATACTCGCTTGTTTATTTCTTATTATGCTCAAGTTTGTCTTCTTATTTCGATTTTGCAAGATCTTTTTGTTGTTCCTTGTTCACATGTTAACAAGGTTGTTTGTCCTTTACTCTTTGCTATGTGTCCGTGCTCTTTGATTTTGTTTCACTTTACTGAGTCTTGTTGGTATTCCTGCTAAGTATTGCTCTTACCTGCTTTGTTTAAACTTCTGAGATCTGATTTGAATTCCAAGATTTTCTCGAGCTGCCTTTGAATCAATGTGTTTGATATCGCGTATGTTTGCCTCTCTCAATGATTTCTCACCTCTGATTCTATCTGAAACCCCAAAATTTGGGGGTTTCTCTTTGGGTAGATGGCACTAGGGTTTCACTTTGGAACCCTAGGTTTCCAGACTCACGGTGAGCCTGTAAGCGAACTCAAATCCCACTTGCTTGTGGTTCTAAAACTTTCATTGTTTGAACTGTATTCTTTTTTATATGAGAAGAACTTCCCTTCTGAAATATTTCACCAAGGATTGATTTTGAAATCCCTTTAATCATGCTAGTGATTCACCACTGATTTCTTTCGATTGAACCCCGTTTTTTTTTTTGCCCTACTGGCTGTTTATTTTTGATCCTTTTGTGTAAAAATCCTAGGCTTGCGATGTTTTCCCTAATATACTTGGTCTTGTGTATTTCTTCTGGGATTCTGTACCAACGTTTGAATTATTCTTTCCTTAATTACCTGAGGCTCTTTGTGATTACAATAGGATCCGGGATCCTTTTGACTAATTTTCAAACTGATACCTTATTTTTACTTTATAAAGAACACTACTATTCCATCTTTCCTTAATTACCAACTATGTATTTGACCATATTTGTGCACTACATGGTTTCCTTACCTTAATCGAGCCTTAGTAAACTGATTTTTTCTCCTTATTTGATCTCAATTAGCCGTTTGATCTAGACCCCCTAATTAAAGGAGTCTAGTTTTCTTAATTGATACTAATTGATTGGTTTCTACGTTAGTGCACTCTTTGCCTGCCTTACTTGTTTTCAAAAAACTATATAAGGACCTAGTCCTCCCTCTTTCTATCATCAGGGAATTCTCTCATAATCAGAAACACACGAAAATAGACCACTCACACACTGAACTCACTTTTCGAGCAATATTATTTTTTCTAATCCTGCTTTACTTGAGATCTTTTGGAACTGCTGTTTGCAATTCGGCTTTTTCAAGGCTACTTTTGCTTACTTATTTTCCTTGAAACTGGTATGTCCTTTGTTTAAATATTCTGCTTCACCCCCTATGTGTTTACTTTACAGCTTCAGGCTTCTTGTTTACTTTATTGCTTACATGCTGTAATTGGTGCTTCATATCTCGTTTCTTTTCTTCTGTTTCTGCCATGGATCCCTATCCCTATTCCCTTCTATATGCTGAGTTAAGGTCTTGGCCTGACAGTATCCTAAATACTGCCTAGGCCATGACTTGATCCACAATAGATCCTAACTCTCAAAGTTTTGCTAGCAGGCTGGTCAGGGGTGTGCCAGCATCCCAATTGCTGGGCATGACCACCAGCCTGCCGTGTCTCTCCCTGATTCCCCTCCCCCTATACACTTACACTTACTCATAGATTATAAGTTCTGCCCCTCTCTTATGAGCCTTGCTTTGGGACCCCGAGTTCCCTCTAAACTTGGACATCTGAGAGCTGGCCTTTCCACATCGCACTATGCTCTTGATTCTGAAGTGTTTTTGGGGTGTAAACACTGCCCGGAGTCCTTTTGAGATTCTTGGGAACTTTGACACACTCCAAATATGAGAAAGTCTTTTGGAAGTCTGATCCTGAAAATTGGTTTATCTCATATTGTTGGACTTTGAGTCTGAATTAGGCTGATTAGATGTAGCTGTAACCGCTTATGTAATTTTTTTTACTTTGTTTTTGATCCATTCGGTCTGTAATAACTTTGTAATAACTATTGGGGATGGATAGTGGAAAGGGATGGGAATGAATGCATGTAAAGGGTAGAAAACATGCCTATAGGGTCTTTTTTAATTCTGCATTTTTGCGCTTAGAAAACATGCCTATAGGATCTTTTATAATTCTGTATTTTTGCGCTTAGAAAACATGCCTATAGGATCTTTTATAATTCTGCATTTTTGCGCTTAGAAAACATGCCTATAGGATCTTTTATAATCCTGCATCTTCTGCGCTTAGAAAGCATGCCTATAGGATCTTCTATAATTTCTGCATTTCTGCATGTAGAAAACCTGCCTATAGGTCATTCACAATTTCTGCACTTCTGCATTTAGAAAACATGTCTATATGTTTTTCTACGCTTCTGCACTTCGGCATTTCCGCATTTTAGAGATCATGCCAATAGGTTCTGCATATAAGATCATGCCTTATGTTTTTCTGCATGTACACACCATTAGGCAAACAATCTTAGGCTTAATAATAACCAATTCATTCTAGATATCAGGTCTATAAGACTCTTGCATTTATACAACTTTTTTTAAAACCAATGACGCTTAGAGATCATGCCTATAGGAGCAAATTAACTGAATCAGTTTGCGTTTTTAATCTAGAATTAGTCATATGTCTGCCGATCTTTGTTGATAAAACCAGCAAACTTCCTCCTTAAAATCAGTATACTCTTACATTGCTAATTGATGTTTGTCTCCCCCTACCTGTCTGAGCCCTAATTGCTGTTTGTCTCCCTCTATTTGACCATATGTTTTGATTGTCGCCTAGATTTTTATCCTTTCTTGAACTTCTGAAAAGCCCCAATTCCCTTCCCTTTAGGACTAGTAGTTCCAATGCCTCCGGAACTGATAGGATCGGGACGGGTAATAGCATGCAATAAGTAACGATACCATTCCGCGCTTCAATACCTTAACGAGGTGGGAATGGTAGACATGGAGATGATGATCACGCGATAACACCATGCGTATGATTGGTTACCGGTGTTGTGTGGATGATCCATGTATTTTACAAACCTAGGACCCCTTTCCTTTATAGTAATTATTTTAGATTGACTAATTTTCAGTTTACTTTAAAATTCTGCTATTTTGTTTCAGTCTAATTAAAACTNAATCCTGCATCGGCTGAAATATCGCCACTTTTATTTACATCCGCCAACTTAAAGATCGCCACCTTTATTTAAATTCTGCATCGGCTGAAATATCGCCACTTATCTCTCTTGCACTGGCTGAAATATCGCCACCTTTATTTAAATCTTGCATCGGCTGAAAGAGCGCCACCTTCTGCATTTTCATGGGCTGAAACATCGCTAATTGGTCCAAGGGCATCATTGTTCGGAGGCACCATTTTTATAGCCCGAGAACGCCATGCCATGGCCTGAGGACCCCACTTTTATCTTTCGCATATCATTATTCAGAGGCATCATGGTTCGGAGTCATCATCCTCATGGCCCGAGAACATCATTTCATAGCCTGCGAATCCTTTATTATACGCTTCATGGCCCAGGATGTCATGGTCCAAGGACGTCATCCTAATCGTCCGTAGACAGCATTCATGGTCCAATGGGAACTTGCATCACGTTTAAATTATGCACAATACATGTTGGTATTATTCATTTGCCGGTACCCCAGCTATCAACAGCCGTCTCAGCAGGAGCGATCCCGCTCCAGTCCCCGCAGTCTATCAGGCTTCAACGACCTTTCTCAATCTAAACATCGCATCCGTTCTTTTCAAAAACCTCCATCGGCATATTCCGCCAATGGACCCTAAACTACATATGGCCTGATTCCTGTAAGACCAGGGATATGTAGGCAGCTCAGGAACCGGAGCTCAGTCAAAACTTTCCAAATTGTTTCTTTTGGTCAAAAATTGGCCATCATATCTTTACTCGACAACTCTTTCATCCTTCTCGGGTAAAGAAGGGCAGCTGTTGATACCCAATTTTCTTTCTGTATTTTCATACTCAAAAATACTTTCAAAATAGCATGTGTATGCATATATAAGCATGCCCACGAGTTCTGGTACTTTTCCCAAATTCTAAGATTTTTAAAATTAATTTAGTGTCTATTTTAACGATGCAAAATCCAATAATTGCTCCCATGATTATCATTTTGGGAATAATTTATTTATATTCTCATATTTACACCAACGTATAATTAAGGTGATTTTCTTGCATATTTTTTATAAATTTATTTGATAGTTTTTTAAGCTAAATGGCATAAAATTACAATTATAGCCTATTTTACGATTAATAAGCATTTTACGATTATGAAATTATTCCCACTATTTTTAGATTAATTTTGATATATTATTAATTAGTTCAGTGTTTTTAATTTATTTTTTAAAAATTAGTTTAATAATTTTATAAAAAGTTAAAGGGGGAGAAATTGGTTATTTAATACATAGCCATTTGCATCGCACTATGCTCTTGATTTTGAAATGTTTTTGGGGTTTAAACACTGCCCGGAGTCCTTTTGAGATTCTTGGGAACTTTGACACACTCCAAATATGAGAAAGTCTTTTGGAAGTCTGATCCTGAAAGTTGGTTTATCTCATATTGTTGGACTTTGAGTCTGAATTAGGCTGATTAGATGTAGCTGTAACCGCTTATGTAATTTTTTTTACTTTGTTTTTGATCCATTCGGTCTGTAATAACTTTGTAATAACTATTGGGCATGGATAGTGGAAATGGATGGGAATGAATGCATGTAAAGGGTAGAAAACATGCCTATAGGGTCTTTTATAATTCTGCATTTTTGCGCTTAGAAAACATGCCTATAGGATCTTTTATAATTCTGTATTTTTGCGCTTAGAAAACATGCCTATAGGATCTTTTTATAATTCTGCATTTTTGCGTTTAGAAAACATGCCTATAGGATCTTTTATAATTCTGCATCTTCTGCGCTTAGAAAGCATGCCTATAGGATCTTTTATAATTTCTGCATTTCTGCATGTAGAAAACCTGCCTATAGGTCATTCACAATTTTGCACTTCTGCATTTAGAAAACATGTCTATAAGTTTTTCTACGCTTCTGCACTTCGGCATTTCCGCATTTTAGAGATCATGCCAATAGGTTCTACATATAAGATCATGCCTTAAGTTTTTCTGCATGTACACACCATTAGGCAAACAATCTTAGGCTTAATAATAACCAATTCATTCTAGATATCAGGTCTATAAGACTCTTGCATTTATACAACCTTTTTTAAAACCAATGATGCTTAGAGATCATGCCTATAGGAGCAAATTAACTGAATCAGTTTGCGTTTTGAATCTAGAATTTGTCATAAGTCTGCCGATCTTTGTTGATAAAACCAGCAAACCTCCTCCTTAAAATCAGTACACTCCTACATTGCTAATTGCTGTTTGTCTCCCCCTATCTGTCTGAGCCCTAATTGATGTTTGTCTCCGCCTATTTGACCATATGTTTTGATTGTCGCCTAGATTTTTATCCTTTCTTGAACTTCTGAAAAGCCCCAATTCCCTTCCCTTTAGGACTAGTAGTTCCAATGCCTCCGGAACTGATAGGATCGGGACGGGTAATAGCATGCAATAAGTAACGATACCATTCCGCGCTTCAATACCTTAACGAGGTGGGAATGGTAGACATGGAGATGATGATCACGCGATAACACCATGCGTATGATTGGCTACCGGTGTTGTGTGGATGATCCATGTATTTTCCAAACCTAGGACCCCCTTCCTTTATGTAATTATTTTAGATTGACAATTTTCAGTTCTTTAAAATTCTGCATTTTGTTTCAGTCATTAAAATTTCCCCTTTAATTTTTTGCACTGTCCTCTTCTTCTAAATAAAATTTTCTGCTCACCCACTTCTGTATCTGATTGTTTATATTCATTATTTGGTCCCTTTTTTTTTGCACTTAGACATTCTTTCAAATAACTAGGAAATCATTCATTCAAAATTTCAGCATGCTTGCTAACCATTATACATATCTACTCGAGGTCCTTATGTGAAATTGTCTTGTATGCTTACTTGCTTTAAAGTCACAATTGTAGCATGGCCGGGAACCACACTAGTGGATCTTGAGGGGTGCCTAACACCTTCCCCTCGAGATAATTTCTAGCCCTTACCCAAACTCTAGTTTTCCAACTCAAACCCTTCTTAGTGTCCTAATGCACTTAATCACTAGGTGGCGACTCTTCAAACTCCAAAACCCAATTCCCAAAAGGGAAAGGAGTTGTCCGCCCAAATATCGTAAACCCGATTTTGCCTTTTTAAAGGAAAAGGGGGGCATCGACAGCAAGGCGACTCTGCTGGGGATTCATTCTTTAGGCTTTTACCATTTCATGTTATTTGTGACTTTATTGCTTTTATTTAATGTCTTTATTTCTCTTCTACTTCGAAACTGACTTGGCTCTTTCTATTCTTTTTTTTAATGCTTTTATTGCTTTCCTTCAATACTGTTGTAACTACGAGCAATTATTGTAATCATTACTTTATGAACGTGCAAATACGTGACAACTTGTTTAATTCTTGTAATTGCATCTTCGACATCATATTCCACTCGTGCCAAACAAATACCATAGCAACGGTTATAATGAGTGGTTGCGCCCTTCCGATATTATCACCCCCTAAATATGGCAAAGGCCTATTTGCGGTAAAACCAGTCGATCAGCGGTGCAGTCGACGGTTCCGTGCCTTTCCCTCATGAGTTGTCTGCTCAAGGGTACCGGTCTAATACCCCATAGAAACCTTATTCTGCTTAAACTGTGCATGCATCACTGTCAAACCTAGCCGAGTCAGTTATGTTGTCCACATAATGACTCGTTAAGATAGCCTTGTCCAAAGTCCATTGGGTTTCCTTGGAACCCAGACGGACACTATCACGTCTGTGCATTTATTTGGAGAGCTAAATGCCATTTGTGCTAATTATTGGTTTAAATAAGTCGAGTCCGATGGGGTAAGGGTCTAACACTTTGTTTTGCAGAAAATGAGGCACGAAGTCCCCAGATTCGGCATGGTAACCAGCATTCACCCAAGGTTGCTAAGCTGGTGGGAAGACCTTCACTCCACCGATCAGACTCTCGTCCGCAAATATTTGGGAAATTTGCCTTCTCTTTTTGAAATCCAACCCGACAACAAAATCATAGAGGCTGCAACTTTATTTTGGGATAGCGACAGATCTGTGTTTCGCTTCGGGAACCTTGAAATGACACCTTTGCTCGAGTAAATAGGAGGGTTAGCTGGTATTCCTTGGGAGACTCCGGGTTTGCTTATGCCAGAAAATCGCAAGGGCAGGGGTTTCTTCAAGATGATGGGACTAAAGAAAAACCCAGACTTGACCTGTTTGAAGGACTCTTACATTCCTTTCAACTATCTGTACGAGAGGTACAGCCATAGCAAGTCCTACTGCACTTACCCAGATGAATTTGCCCTCACCTCATTGGGGCATATCCACAGAAGGGTCTTCGTCTTCATGTTCTGCTTTTTGGGGATGATAGTATTTCCCATAAAGAAGGCTAGGATCCATACTAGACTAGCCATGGTCAGCAAGACTCTAATGGAAAGGATTGGCGGGCAGCCTTTTAGCATTGTACCTATGATTGTTGCTGAGATATACCGAGTCCTGCAAAACTGTCAACGAGGGGCCAATCACTTTGAGGGTTGTAACTTACTACTCCAACTTTGGCTCATGGAGCACCTCCAAAAGGGTGAATATTGGCAAGAGATTTTGCGCAGAGAGTGGGATGATCATATCGCCTTCCATCAGCCAAGGCGGATGAACTATATGCCTAACATGTTTGCTCAACCAGAAGATGCTATAGGGTGGGTAGAGTTGTTTGAAAATCTGAAGGAAGACAAAGTGTAGTGGATGTTCGAATGGTTCCCTACTGAAGAGTTCATCGTCTGATCTCGGGACGCACTATTTCTTATACTCATTGGTCTGAGAGGAACTTATCCCTATGCCCCTCTCCGAGTCATGAGACAGGCAGGAAGAAAGCAGGTCATACCAAAGGTCGACAACATGAGTCACTTCAGGGTCGACTTCCAAGACGACGATAGCCCATACAAGTGTTAAGCTCAACACATGTGGCACTACAAAATCATCCTGGGAAGGGATTCCATAGAACTAGACAGATACCATGCTGGTTATACTCCATACTATCCAATTGGTTAGAGAACGATCATAGTGGGTTAGGACAACCCGGGTCCGTTCGAGGTCACGGGGTCATCGACGAAAAGGCTGATGTACAGTTTAAGTACAATCAATTGCGCAAGAGAATTCGGGAATGCGAAAGTGAGCACCAGGAAATTCAAGAAACCCATCAAAAGCTGATTGAAGAATGGAAAGATATGGCTGTCAGCACCAACAAGCGATTGGGGTATTTGGAGCAGGGTTTAGTAGAGTTGGAAAGGAAGTTCATCCAGAGGATCGAAAATTGCCAGAACGCTGAGAGAAACGAAGGAGGACGCTTGGCTAGAGCCTATTTGCTGATAGGACTGCGTGAGATGGTGAAGTTGTTCGATGGACCTAAAGATGCCGAGTCTGGGGAAGGTCCTTCTGGGACCAAGTAGTTAGGGGTCTTTTCTTTTGCTTTGAAATATAATAAGGCCAGTGTCCATTAGTGACATTTTACTTTTTGCAATTTTAGTGTCATTTTGGGATTCGTCTTTTTTTATCAATGAAATGAGGCATTTAGCATTATAAGTTCTCCAAATTAACTTGTCGCTAGGCCTACCTCAGGCACAACGAGGCTCCCAAACTAGGACACGATTGATATTCTTGCACTATGTGTTTAAATATTGCAATGTTTTCTCCTCATGATCCTCACTAACTTGTTACCTTTTTTGTTTTTACTTTTTGTTTTAGTCCCCTTCCCCAAAGGTTAGTTCGTGCATTCTGGCATTGTCATCTTACTCCACAAGATCCAAGGGCCCTCCACCTCCTCCTCCGAGTCCTATCAGAAACAAGAACAAGGGGAAAATCGAAGATTTGAGCAGTAGAAAGGAGAACTCAGTTGAAAGGGTAGAGGTTCCTCAGGGTATTCAGGTTTCCAAGGAAAGTGCCTCCCAGCTTGAACAGAAGATATTGAAGTTTCAGGAAGAACTGGACCAAGTTCGGAACTTGGCAAACTTTTCATTTTCTCTTACTACCCTGGATGTCAACTTTCCCAATGCTCAAAATCCTACACCTCCACAAAACATCCCGAAACCACAAAATCAACCCGCTCCCCATCACCACTGCAACACATGCCACACTTCAAACAACACCCCATTGCTCATCCCTGAACCGCTAAACACCACAAATGATCATCTCCACAACACTCCCATCTATGTGGAAACCATACTGCACTAAACTCAACCAATTTCAAGCACACCAGTCTGATGAAAAAGACTCATTTATCAGGAACCTGGCCACAAAACTCAAGAAGCTGATTAGCCGAGTCCAGGGTATTGAAGGAAACAAAGGTATCGAGGGACTGAATTACGAGGACCTTTGTATTCAGCCAGATGTCTAACTACCCGAGGGGTACAAACCTCCCAAGTTCGAGATGTTTGATGGCACAGGGGATCACAGAGTCCATTTGAGGACATACTACGACAAGCTGGTCGGAGTCAGAAGAGATGAGAAGATTCGCACGAACCTCTTTATGAGAAGTCTGAAAGGGGATGCTCTATCTTGGTACAGTAGCCAAGACCCCAAGAAGTGGACGTATTGGGTAGGTAATGCTTCCAATTTCATGGACAGGTTCAGATTCAATACGAAAAATGCGCCAGATGTGTTCTACATCAAGAACTTAAAGAAGAAACCCACAGAGACATTCAAAGCGCGTATGCCACTTGTTAGAGATCAGAGGCTGCCAAGTTCAGACCGGCTTTGGAAGAAGAACAGATGAACAGGTTTTTCGTCCGAGCTTAGGACCCACGATATTATGAGAGGTTGATGCTGATTGAGGGTCAGAAATTTTCCGACATCATCAAGCTAGGGGAGAGGATCGAGGAAGGCACTAAGAGTGGTATGGTCACCAACTTTGAGGCATTGCAGGCCACCAACAAGGTTCTATAGTCTGGTGGCACGTCCAAGAAAAAGGATGTGAGTGTCGTGATGGTTGCACAGAGAACAAAATCCCCAATAAAGTACCAAACCTCTTCATTACCCCCACTCACATATCAACCTACTCCAAACTACCGAGCACCCCCGCCCTTTTACCAAGCTCCACCACCTACTTACCGATCATCTCCACCCCCCACATATCAACATACCTCACAAAGATATTCCCATCCCGCACCCGTCTATCAAGCCTATAATGCTCAGCCCTCTCACTATCAATCACCTCCCACCCACTAAAACTTCCCTAGACCCCGACCAAACTTCGACCGCAGACCTCCCAAACAATACACCGCCATCACCGAACCGATCGACCAGCTGTATGAAAGACTCAAAGCTGCTAGTTACGTCACCCCTATCCCTGCCATAACTCCAGAAAATCCTTCCCAATGGATCAACCCAAACAAAACCTGTGCATACCATTCCGTCATGAAGGGGCATACCATTGATGAGTGCCGCTCTCTGAAGGATAAAATCCAAGCTTTAATTGACAACAAGATCATCGTGGCAAAGGAGCCTACTCCTAATGTTCGCAACAATCCTCTGCTTGACCACAAGTGTGGAGGCATTCACATGATCGAGATAGAAGATGATTGGGACCCCAAAGGGTCGATTGGATTGATTGCGGAGGGTGACAATCCAAAGAAACCAACAGTCACTCATAATCCGATAGTTGTCCAGATCCAGCCTTTTGGGGATACTGAAGTGAATATGTCCATACCGCATGAACTTGAAACATTGTCTTCTACAAAGATGCCAGGACCATTTGAGGTTGAGTTTTGATCCCCGAAAGCACCTGTGCCATTTGAAGTTGCTGTGTTACCTCCCAAAACAAGGGTACCCATTCCTATAGCAACGTCAGCCATAGCACCATTCCATACGAAGGCCATTCCTTGGGATTACACCACCGAGGCGAGAAGGAAAGGGAAAACCAAATCTGGAGAAGGAATTGCAGCACAAGGTACGACCAGAACCGGCAGGGTTTATACTCCAGAACATCTAGCCGAGTCCAGTAGGCAAGCCTCCGGACGACCAAACGTC